>NC_045556.1:18549390-18665857 GCF_009769535.1 Thamnophis elegans | reverse complement strand
TTCTTTTCTTCTTCTTCTTCTCTTCTTCTTCTTCTTCTTCTTCTTCTTCTTCTTCTCTCTTCTTCCTCCCTCCTCCTCCTCCTCCTCCTCCTCCTCCTCCTCCTCCTCCTTCTCCTTCTCCTTCTCCTTCCCTTCCCTTCTTCTCCTTTCTTCTTCTTCTGTCTAATTCTTAAAAAATACCTACATAGTTTCTTAATTATTCTTTCTTCTGTTCCCATAAGAATCTTATCGACTCTGAGCTTCCCAGGTTAAAACCATACTTCCATTTATCTTTTTCATATCTTGATTGTATTTGCAATTGTGAAACTAACCTATATCAATCCCTTGTTCTTCTAGTTCTTGTTCTTGTTTTAATTCCCCCCTTTCTGGTTAAGATATCTTTGCATCTAATATATATTTCTTGCTTGGAAGAATATTATTAGAGTGTCAATGCTTCCATCGCTGAAAGCCACATTGATATTTCTAGGTAATGTTTCCCTTTAACTCTTTCCCGTATTGTTAATATCCATTCCTTATGTATGCCTTTGGAAATAGCCATGTGCCTTATTTTTACTGTGTCCCAAAAATCATGCCAACCTAGTTGCAAATCATGTCCCTCTAATGTTATAGTCTTGTATTTCTCATAAAAATCCATTCTTTCATGCAGTTATACCACTGCTTGGTAATACAATTCCCAGTTTGTAGTCAAACCCACGTTTAGTTCTTACATCTTGCAACGTTTTATATAAATTCTTGCTTTTTTCTCTTGCCCACAGTTTTATTTCATACTTTCAAATATTTTTTCTCTACTTTTATTGGTATTGTTTGTAATAAGTATAACAGTCTTGGTAATATGTCATCTTTATTACAGCTATTCTTCCCATTAGTCATAGTTGTAAGTTTTTCCATCTTTCCAGGTCTATTTTTATTTGTTTTCCCCATCTTACAATAGTTGTCTCCCTTTAAGGTTTCACCTTGATGTCAATTGGATACCCAAATATTTCACTTTTTTCACCACCTGTATGTCCAGTTTCCCCAATGACTCTCTTTTCTGTTATGTTTTTCACCAAGATTTTTGTTTTGTGTTTATTAATCTTCAAACAGCTACTTCTCCATACTCCTCTATTGTTCTGACTAGTTTCGGCCCTGTTTCTATTGGATCCTCCATAATAAACACCAAATCATCCACAAGTGCTTGTAATTTGTATTCTTCCTACTTAACTCTCATCTCATTTGTGGATCACATTTGTTGTGTTTGTTGAGTTTGGCTAGTTCACTATAAAGCCATCACCTTGCTTCTAAAATAATTACCAACTTCAGAAAAACCCGAAGATCAATATTTTTTAAAAAATGTGTCATCAGCTTTCAGTTAGAATAGATTTTGCAATGGGGAAGAAGTTAGTCCAATATAACCATTGGCCTAATTTCAAATTCCTGCACTGAGATCTTTTTCAGAGTACTGGGATACTTTTCCACAGAAGAGATCAAAAAGAAACAATAAGTCCGAATGTCAAGCTATCTAGTTAGCTAAGACCCCTGTCCCCTGGGATCTGACCACCAATCATACATTTCTTACACAGGAATGGGAAGCTCTGGGTGGGGCCTAGAGAAGGCATAAAACCAGGCACTCTCAGCATCTCTCTTCCCTTTTTTTCCTTCACCCAACATCTTCAAGGCATGTGATCCTGTCCACCATTAAACCACCTTTCCAAACAGCCACCATGGCTCCAGTTTCATTCTCCCCACTTGGAACTGAACCCAGAAGGACATTTCTTCCAACACTAGATCGCTTTTAACTGAAGTAATAAAAGTCTTCAATCTATCAAAATGAGATTACTGTATATACTCGATATAAGCCTAGTTTGTCAGCCCACTTTTGGCTGAAAAAAGCCGCCTCGGCTTATACTCGAGTCAGTGAAAATTTGCCCGAAATGGAGGAGAAAAAGGGGCGGGGCCATGCCGCTGGGTGACACTCGTGAATGGCCCAGTGCCCCTGTGGTTTCCCCTCCCCTGTGTCAGTTTGACGCGCAGCGCGCAGCCACCCCCCCCTCCTCACTTCTAATGTAATGCAGGGCTGTCTTACGATTCCCCTTCCTCCCCCTCCTGCCGCTGCTGCAACGATGTCCCCACCTCCTCCTTGTTATGGCAAGCAGCCACATAGCGATGTCCCACCTCCCTGTACAGTGATCCGATAGGAACACTGTGCCGTGTGTCCTAGGGCGGGACATCGCTCCCGCGGCTGCCGGGACATCATCATCACAGCGGACATCAGCATCATGAGGTGATGAAGTATTTCATTGAATACACCGCTAGTTTACGTTTTTCTTTGAAATAAATATTCAAAAACATTATTGGTATCTATTTTTATTTTTTGAAATTTACCGGTAGCTGCTGCATTTCCCACCCTAGGCTTATACTCGAGTCAATAACTTTTCCAGTTTTTTGTGGTAAAATTAGGTGCCTCGGCTTATATCGGGTCGGCCTATACTCGAGTATATACGGTATCTGTCCAATAACCTCAGGGACAACTATTGAAAGAAAGAAAAAGACAGAAATTCCAATTTAAAAAAAAACTCATGTACAGAGCTTAACCATAAAAAAACTTAATACATATTAAATAGCTATTTATAAATAAACATATTTACAGTACCACAGAAGGGAGCATAAAGCTTGTATAACACATTGCATTATTTTGAGGGGAAAGCCACATTATACCGTTATACAAGCTGTATAGTCCGCTACTTTAAAGCTAGGTAATGTCCAGATGGCCCTTGCCCATGATAATCAGGAGGTCTTCACCCATCCTCTGATAATCGTCTTGGTTATTCTGGGGCCCTAGTTCGACTAACCACCGTCTTTTGCCTTCATGGCAGTTCCTGGAGGGGAAGAAGAAGAAGTCCAAACATTCACTCAACAGAAGAGGCAAAAATGACCGTATCTAGATCTTGGGGTGCTTAACTCCCTCTAGTGCCAAAGGCATGGAAGAGAACAGGAACGTCAGCCCAGTTCAGCCGTATCTGGACACTAGAGGAAGGAAAGAAGATGGACAAGAGCAGAGCTGGAGCCCAAGCCTACAGACTTTGTATTGTGACCATGATACAACATATGCTTACAAAAGGTCAGTATGCCTGCGATGAAGAACGCAAGATTGTTAAGAAAAATGAACACACCTTTCCAGTAGAATAGAGTTGTAAGAGAATCATAGGGTGGAGGACCTTGAGGTCTTCTAGTCCAACCCCCTGCTCAAGCGAAGCCTCATGCCATCCCAATCAAAGGGTTGTCCAGCCTATTTTTGAAACTTCTCTCTACCGATTGAGCACCCACAAGCCCATCTGGCAAGCTATTTGGCCGCCTAATTGCTTTTGCTGTCAAGAACTTTCCTTATTTCTAGGTTGGATCTCTTTAAGGAGCTCCTACTTCTCACCCATAGGCCAGGCGTCCCTACCTCCCTCAACCATTTGTATACTCAAGAGACTCAAAATAACCCCATCTGGGCATTTGGGGTGGAGGGCATGGAGTCAGGCTTTTAAGGGTCGTTATTAGACCCTACCACCCTACAGATCTAGGATTTCTTGCTATCTCTGTTCCATGATCTGGCTGACAAACACCATTCCCTGCCTTTGCATTCTGACTCCTGCAGAAGACCCACCGACCAGCCGAATGGCCTGCTTAGCACCTCACCTGTAATCCGGATGCTGCAGTAATTGCATTCAGTGTTGTATGGATCATGGGGACATTTACGGGAGAGGGCGTTCAGAAAGACAGCATCATCAAAACTCCAAGCTAAAGACCTCCATGGTCCCTTCCAGCTCTACTCTAGCTCATTCTAAAAGGCCAAGTCCGGCAAAAGGCTGGAGCTCACAGAGATTACAGGCCCACCAAGGAGTGCCAAAGATTCAATGTCCCCTGAGCGTTGAAAGGCTACCAATCCTAAAGATAGGATTTCTCAACCTCTCTTCTACAACCCCAACACCTGGCTCTTAGGACAGCCATGACAGCGCCAGGCAAAAAGAAAGGAAGGAAGGAAGGAAGGAAGGAAGGAAGGAAGGAAGAGGAAGGAAGAAGAGGAAGAAGGAAGGAAGGAAAGCACAGTCCCCACCTAAACTCTACAGCATTCTACTGCACAACACAAACATACACATACACTCCTTTGTTCTACTTGCTGTTTTAGGCTTGCTTTTGGCTGGCCATCTCATATAAGGCCTTTAAGGTCCTGGCATTGAAATGCTAAAACTGGACACGAATGCCCATAGATTCCTGAAAGAAGAGAGGAAATATTTTAATTTTCTCTTTTTTAGGAAACAGGCTAAAAGAAAAGGAGGATGAGGAAGGGATAGGGAAGAAAGAGAGAGAAAAATGGAGGAGGAGGAGAGGAGGATGAGGAGAGGAGAGGAAGAAAAGAAGAAGAAAAGAAGAATAAGAGAGAAGAAGAAGAAGAAGAGAAGAAGAGAAGAAGAGAGAGAAGAAGAGAGAAGAATCACCTTATACTATTTCCGTCATTAAGCATCCTCTATATGGTCCCCTATAGCCAGGAGTAATTCTCGGTTTCCAGCAGCTGCCTTTCCTCTGTCATGGCTTCTGGGTTTCCAAGTGCTTGAGTGCATTTTGCACTCTCCCCATCAGCTTTTTGCCCTGTGGGGACAGAAAAAGGAAGCTCCTCATTAGAATCGCACATCAGAAGGAAGGCAAGTAAAGGGAGACCCCTATGAGGCTACCTTTTGAGCTAGGGCCCATTTGAATTTGGGGACGGATCTTCTGTGGGCACCCTCTCAACCTGCATCAGGATTGATTCCTCCTCCTCCTGCTGCAGGTACTCCTGCTCCCAGTCTTCCTCGGCGAGCTATTCAGGAGTCTGTGGAAAGACAGAGGAGATGGCATCCCTCATGAACAGCAGAGGATAGAAAGTCACAGATGTGCCAATAAATAATTGGCATATTCCAATAAATTAGTGCCATTCCAATAAATGGAATAAAAAAACAAACAACAAGGATGGTGATAAACTTGCATCTGCTGCCTGGAGTTTCCAGGCGATTCCTTTGCCCCTTCAGACAGGCTCTCCATCTTTATGATAATAAGTACAGGACAAGAGATACTCCGTCCAGTCGGGGCTGACGTTTGGAGACAATGCTCATCCCCCATGGTGGCCAAGAGAGGCAGCATTGTCCGAAAACAATACCTGTGTCATGTGCCAGTAGGCTGACGCCAAAGCACATGGAATGCTGTTACCTTCCCACCAAGGTGGTACTTATTCATCTACTCAGATTTGCTTTTGAACTGCTAGGTGGGCAGAGCTGAGGCAAGTAACGAGAGCTCACCCATAGTTAGCCACTCTCAACCTCGCTCCCACCTTCTTTTTCTTCCTCCCCCCTCCTCCACCACCTCTTCTTCTTTCCTCCTTCTCCTCCTCCTCCTCCTCCTCCTCCTCCTTCTTCACTCTTTCTATAATCTCCTTTTCCACTGTTCCCTTTGTAACCAGTGATAGATATTTTTTGCAGAAACCCGGGATAGCTATATAGGTAGCTTTTTATTCCTGGTGCAGCCAACATGCAATGCAGAAATCACTTTTGGATCTCTCCCTAAGAGAGCTAAGTATAACAGTAACAATGGCAGGATGTCCACTCCTTTTCTGGTACTTAAAAAATAGAACCCTTTAAATGACTTCCTAATATCTAATAACCTAATAACCTAATATATATACTAACCCCACCACCACTCAACTAAATTCCCTCTATATTATACTATATACTCTATTATATACTATATCTATCTACAACTATTTCAAAAAAACCAACAACCCGAATTTTCTTTGCAACTCTATATGGAAAGGCAGGATCTAAAATCCTTACATCCTAAACTGGGCAAATGCTTCTTCTCCTTCTCCTCTCTTCTCCTCCTCTCCTCTCCTCCTCCTCCTGCTCTTCCTCCTCCTCCTCCTTCTCTCCTTCATCTTCTTCTTCTCTTCTCTCCTTCTCCCCCCCTCCTCTCCTCCTCCACCTTTGTCTACTCCTCCTCTTCCCCTCTTCATCCCCTGCTTCTTCTTCTCCCTTCTCTTCTTCTCTTTCTTCTTCTTTCTTCTTTCTCTCTTTCTTCTTCTCTTCTTTCTCTCTCTTTTTCTTTTCTTCCTCTCTCTTCTCTTCTTCTCTCTCTCTTCTCTCCTCTTCTTCTCTTCTCCTCTTCTTCTCCCATTCTTCTCCTTCTCTCCTCTCTCCTTCTTTGTCTCTTTTCTTCTTCTTCCCCTCCTCCTTCTCTTTCTCCTCTTCCTCTTCTCCTCCTCCTCTCCTTCACTCCTCCCACCTCCTCCACCTCTTCTTCTCCTCACTTTCTCCTCCTCCTCCTCCTCCTCCTCCTCCTCCTCCTCCTCCTCCTCCTCCACCACCACCACCACCACCACCACCTCCACCACCACCACCACCACCTGCTGTTTCTGCGCTTCACTTTTTCTATAATCTCCTTTTCCACTGTTCTCTTTGTAACCAAGTGATAGATATTTATCTGCAGAAACCCGGGGATAACTGTAGGTAGCTTTTTATCCCTGGTGCAGCCAACATGCAATGCAGAAACCACTTTTGGATCTCTCCCTATTTCAGTGATTCACCTGACCTTTTTAAAGGTTCAGGAAGGGAGAGATATTAAGGACTAGCATGCTGCAAGCCAAAACTACCAGCATTTAATACCTTACAACAAAAATAGAAGTTATCCCACCAGGATTATTTACCTTTGGGGAAGTAGATGTCTTGTTAAAGGTAGCCATGTCATCCCTAAATTCCCTCTATCTATACTATATACACTATATAAATACTATACCTATCTAACAACTAACAACTATTTTAAAAAAACAACGAAACAAATATCCAGATACTGGATATTGAAAGGCAGGATCTGAAATCCCAAAATTATAAACAGGGCAACTGATGAAGAGCCACAAGTAATGTATGCCTGCTCCACAATTTGGCCACATTCAAACTGCTCAGTTCCCACAATCCTTAGTAATAACTGAAACTTGACTGTTGGGAGCTACTCAAGCAGACCAATAGGAAGCCTCCTCCCCTAACTGCCTTCATCCGAGTTCTAAATCCCATTGCTCAGTGCAGTTAGAGTCAACTGACATGGCAGCCAGCCAATCTGGTCTATGCTTCAGATGTTGGCCTAGAAACCAGCAGACTGGATTTCTAGTCCCATTTTAGGCACAAGAGCCGGCTTGGGGCCAGTCACTCCTTCTCAGCCCATCCAACCTCACAGGGTTGTTGTGGGAAAAACAGGAGGAGTATTAAGTATTTTCACTGCCTGGAGCTAATTATAAATGTAATAAAAGCAGGATGTCCACTCCTGTTCTTGTACTTAAGAAATAAGATAGGGAATTAGACCAGTATTACTCCAGTCCGTTCTACTCTAGGTGCAAATCTTCTGGTTAACATAATCCTCAAGTCTTTCATTTTGGAAAACAAACCATGCCAATCCATAGGAGAGCTGGAAAATCTTTTCCAGTGGTGTCAGTTTTGAGACCGCAATTGGACCTTCTTGCCCAATGACTTCTCCCTTCTTGCTTCTGCAGTGGGCATGATGAACTGTTCCACTCACTCCCCCTGCTGAGAAGGCTGCCTGCTGAGTTGGTGGCATTACTGTTCCATTCAGGTCTTGTATTATAGAATAGAATTCACCCTCCCACTGGCATTTTGTACTTCTCAACCTGGGCAAGGGGAAGAGAAAATAGAAACATCTGGATTTATTATTTCATCTAATGCTCACAACTCCACTGCAAAAATATCCCCTTCTAAAACTATGGGTCCCAAATACATTTCCAGCTTACAAGAAAAAGAGAAAACTTAGGAGTGACATAGTAGCCATTCTAATTCAGTAACAATCAGAAGAATATCCGAACGTAGAGGCAAAAGACTAACTATTCTAATTAAGTAACAATTAAAGAACATATCAGCAGAGTGAAAGTATCCCATCTGAAAACTATTGGTCCAAATATATATTTTACCCTTATGGGAACATGTCAGAAGTTTGAACGAAATAGAAACTATTCTAATGAATTGTGTTGTAATTAAGTAGCAATTAAGGAATCTGTCAGAAATTAAGATTGAATGTAAACTGTTGCCCCCAAAATATTACAGAGGCATGTCAGAAGTTTTGAGTGAAATAGTAAGCATTCTAATGAGCTTCAGTGGTGCAGTGGTTAGAGTGCAGTACTTCAGGCTGCTTCTGCTGCCTGCTGCCTGCCTGCAATTTGGCAGTTCAAATCTCACCAGGCTCAAGGTTGACTCAGCCTTCCATCCTTCCAAGATGGTAAAATGAGAACCCAGATTGTTTGGGGCAAGAGGCTGACTCTAAATCGCTTAGAGAGGGCTGTAAAGAACTGTGAAGCGGTATATATCTAAGTGCTATTGCTATTCTAATTAATTGTATTGTAATTAAGTAACCATTAAGAAATTAAGTTTGAAAGTAATCACTTGAAAACTATTGGTCCAAAAATATCTTATCCTTATAGGAAAATGTAGGAGTGAAATAGTAATTATTCTAACTATTTCTATTCTAATTAAGTAACAATTAACGAACCTATCAATGCTAAGGAGTGAAAATTGTTCTAATTAGCTAACAAGATAGAATTCTTGGCTTCCCTTCCCTATTGGATAGATTTGGAATTCACATTTAGTCAACCACCCTGGGTGAAAATAAGAGGACCTTTAAAAAACTCTGTAATGCCTTTTCTGCAACCACAATTAACAGGCGAGATGTAATAGAAGAAGAGTGTATGACACATTCAGGGACACAGGTAGACAAACATAGAAAAACACCCCTCTAGAAACTTCGAAGATAAACACTTGGTCTGATTCTTTCCTTCTTATTTCACCGATAAAGATTAACACTAAACAACTGACTTGGCAGTGGAATATTAAAAATGATGGTTCAGGATTGTTGCCGGGGGCACAAAATTCTTTTAAAAAGTGCTAAACACAGGGATGCCACTTTTCAACATGTATTTGGCCATTTCATTTTTAAAAGCAGGAATTTAACCCAAAGCAATAGATTTGGGGCTAAGTGCACACATCTGCACATACATATCTATTCGAAGGGAGGGGATATATTTGGAGTTGCTTTGCTTTGTTTTTTTGAGAAGATGCTTCTGAGAAAGATCATCAAAGTATGATTATGACCCAGATCTTTGCCACCTGTTTATAGAAATTCCCTGTGGGGAAAACTCCATGTTTATCTTGACTTAATGAGAGGCTTCCTTCATCTTGCTTAGTTCACTGGTGTCCCCTTTCTATGGATGAAGCCATTGGGGTTTTGACCTTTCTAATCAGAAGTGCTAAGTTGACCATCTTGAGATGTTCATGGAATCCTGTCTGAGGTGGACCCTCCTCTCAGCTCCTTTCTCCGAGCTGAGTCTCTGGTGTTCCCATGGATCACAAGGAGGAGGAGGAGGAGGAGAGAGGGAAAAAACAGGAGATCACAGTCAATTTTTGAATATTGAAGTCCCCAATGCTACGGACAAACTGTCCTTCTCCTTCACAACCATGGAAATGAAAGTTCTGCCACCATTGAAAAACTTTGTTGTCCACAGCTCTACTGGGTTGATATAGTGCTGCTGGAAGTCCCAAAGTTGCTAAGGCAAAGAAAAGCACGGAGAAGAGAAACAGAGGGACCAGATCATAAACCATTCCTTCTTCTTCTTTTGTTTCTTTTTCTGGCCATCTTAAGTCCATAGGCTTCCAAGTCTCTGCAGTCTTCAGTAAGAGTTCCAGGCATTTTCATCAAAAGTTGGTTTCACCATTCTGTAATTCAGTCTCACTCCTGCCCTCCCCGACGCCAATTTTTATTCAATAGCTGTAACTGTTGTGGTCTTCTCTATCATCCCTTCCAACAGCAAATGGAACCTCAACTCCAAAGTTGTGTAGCTTTCGCATCCGTCTGTATCCTACACAGCCTGTCTGTCTATTCTGTGATATGTCTAGAACTCAAGTTGGCATTACGAACACAAACGCAAAATCTTCATTCCAAAACACAGGGGGTAGACTTGAACTTGTTTTCTAGAGGTCCCTTGGTGCAAGGAAGACCACTCCCAATTTGGCAGGCAAATTTGGGGCTAAAATTCAGACCCCCTTGGTGGATCCAGTTCTTCTGACCCACTTCCAATTCTTACAGCCCAAAGCTCTACAGCACTGTATTCAGGCTTTCTGGTTCCAGCATTGATGGCCCTGTAACTGGTGTTTCCTCGGGCCAGTCTAGCTCTTTCCATTTGCTTCTGGGCCTCTAGGTGTCAGCCTCTATATCGCTTGCTTGCTATCAACTGCCATAGTAATGGGGAGGGAGGGGATTTTTGATATTTGGGGGAGATCATGCTGGAGGAGATATCTCAAAGAAGGAGTTTTGTTCTCACCATCTTCTGCACATGCTGAAGGCTCATGTTTGGGTCTGGTCAAGGCCCGTTATTTGTCCCAGCTTCTGGCAACCTAGCAGTTCGAAAGCATGTAAAAAAATGCAAGTAGAAAAATGGGGACCACCATTGGTGGGAAGGTAATAGCGTTCTGTGGGCCTTCAGCATTTAGTCATGTCGGCCACATGATCCTGGAGACGTCTTTGGACAGCGCTGGCTCTTTGACTTTGAAACGGAGATGAGCACTGCCCCTAGAGTCGGGAACGACTAGCACATATTTGTGAGGGAAACCTTTACCTTTACCTTACTGTTAAGCACATGGTGCCTAATGTCACACAGCAAACAACATACGCAGGTAGTGTTTGACATGACCACTACTGAGCCCAAAATTTCTGAGATAGGTGTGAAGTTTTTACGACCTTTTTATGACCTTTCCTGTGTCGTTAAGTGAATCACTGCTGTTATTAGTAAGTTGGTTAATAACATGGTTATTAAGTGAAGCTGGCTTCCCCATTGCTTTTTCCTCGTCAGAAGGTCGCAAAAGGTGACCAAGTGATCCCGGTATATGGCAACCATCATAAATATGGGTGAGTTGCCAAACCTCTGAGATCTGATCACCTGAGCCTGGGGATCATGTGTGTGAAAAAGGGTAATAAGTTGCTTTTTTCAGTGCTGTTGTGACTTTGAATGATCACCAAAATAACTGTAGTAAGTCGACTGCTTTTGAGGCTGATTCCCCAGGCAGGGAATGATGGGGACTATACAGTGGTGGGATACGACCGGTATGCTGTACCGGGGCTAGTGCCTGCTGGGAGCACCAGGTACGGTACGGTGCTCCGGAGGGCCCACCTGCCTGCCTGCCCTCCTTACCTGTATTTGAGCCGATCAGGGCTTTATGTGCACGGAGCATACGGCGACTGTGCAATGCTCCACCGAGCAGCTGGAGCATCGTGGGCAGTAAGTAAACATGCGTGCATGTGGTGGATGCCGGACCCCATTGCAGCATACCAGTTGCAACGGGATCCGGAACCTATCACTGGGACTATAACATAAAACATCTGGAGGGCACAATCTGACAAAAGTTGCATTACACACAGAGTAAGTATCTATTCGTAGAACCGGTTCGTCAAATCTACAGAACCAGTTAGAAGAAGTTCCACCAGTGGACTTGGAAAGCAGGCCACACCTACAGAAGATGTTCCAAAAATTTTTGAAACCCACCACTGATTACACACCATGCTAAATCATCTTGACCATTTCCGATTTTGTCAGAATGAATGAAAAACATTCCATCCATGTGTCTCGCCAGAGAGAAAAGGGTATATATTCAACATGTTTATTCCCACCACGACAGTTGCTTTGGCTGGCATGATGTTAGCTTAGCAACACAAGAGAAGGTGAAATCACTTTGTACAAAAGGGAACACAAGGTTCCAGTTTCCACCCCCATCCCCACTCGCATCTGCCAAAAGTGTTTCCCAGCTGCGCTAAACAGAGTTGGCAGATGTGAGTTTCCACATTGATCAACAGCTTAGCCCCCGTAGATTCTTTGTCCTGCGTTCCGTCACTCAAATCTTCACTTGCAGTGGAGACTAGATAGGAAAGCTGAGCAAAATACAGGCTGAAATGACATCATTGTTGGGGGAGTAGCTGGGGCAGGCCAAAAATGAACACGGTGGAGCATCTGTCTCTTTGCAAGCGGCCCAGATGGCTTCACTCAAACTCTGACCAATAAGATTTTGTAATCGTCCAGAAGTCTGTTTCTAAAGCACCTTCTGAAAGGCCTTTCCTGGCGTCTACTTTCTAGGCCAAGGGTGTCAAACTTGATGTCATTGAGGGCCACATCAAGGTTGTGTTTGACCTCCAAGGGGACCGGAAGGGCAGGGTGGACATCACGCTCAATATCACTTGTGTCAGGGGCACCTGTGGTCAGTGGTGGGATTCAGACCACTGGCACCACTTTGGGAGAACCCGTTGTTAACTTTCTGAGCAGTTTGGTGAACTGGTTCAGAGGTGGGTTCTTTCTGGTTCGGACCAGTTTGACCAAACTGGTAGTAACTTGGTGGCCTGCTTCACTGGAACCGGCAGCGACCCGGGCCTGTCACAACCCTGAACTGGTTCTCCTATGGTGGCGCCATCTTGATTTTTGGTTCTGTTCATGCACAGAAACACTTTTCACTGCAGAAATGTCATTTCCCCCACTTTTCTAACATTTTGCGCATGCACCGACTATTTTAGTCGAAATGGGCATGGACGCAGGGTGGTTTTTTGTGCATTGAATTGGCAGTAATGCCGGCAGCAACCCACCCCAAAACTGGTTGTTGGAAGAAATCATTAGGGCAGAGAACCGATTGTTAAATTATTTGCACCCCACCACTGCTTATTGTGGCCGAGCATGCGGCCTTTCTTTTGCTGGAAGAGGGTTGCAGGAGGCCGTCGCAGCCAAAAATGGAACTCGGGAACCTGTTTTCGCTCGCAGAGGCACCGTGGGCTGGTCCTTTGCTGTTGCCAGGGTGGCCCCGCAGGCCAGATTTAAACACCTCGCGGGCCAGAACTGGGCCCCAGCCTTTAAGTTTGACACCCCTGTTCTAGGCTGAATTAATGAGCACAACAGATAGTGTGGCACTCAAGGTCCCTGAAATTCATTAAACTTGGACGGAAGCAATAGATCAACACTATTTTCCAATGGATGTTTAGTGTTTTTGCATGATGCCTGGTATGAGTTCAGAACCAATTTTGTACCTTCTATAAAATCCTTAATGTGAATTCTGTCCCCAGATGTCTGTTACAGAGGCAGGATATTTTCTGTATAATCATAGATTCATGGGGCTGGAAGGAACCTTGGAGGTCTTCTATTGCAACCACCTGCCCAAGACAAGAGTCCTTATCCATCAATGCTACTGATGGTCTTACCTAGTTTGGTGATGAAACATCTGCAAGAACAGAACCAAGCTCCGAGAGCACCCAACCGCCCCACAAAATAGGGAATTATTGTAAATAGCAACTTCCACAACATAGTTAACATTCTTCCCTTTTCTTGCATGCTTCACACATATGTTTTATTGATACATTTTTTAAATAAAAAATTCCATATCTATCCGAACAGCATGTTGTCTGGGCATAGTTTTAAGTAGAGATACAGCAATAGTCATAATCATAATCATAATAAACATATTGATATGAATCTCAAAAGTAATAATACAATTAGTTTATCCATCTTGAAAATTATCAATACAATTATTATTATTATTTTTTACTCTTTTTAGTTTCTAACCTCTGTTTCTGTTAGTTAGCCATTGGTATAACACGTCCCATGTTGAAAAGTATTTTGTTACTTCCTTTTCTTTTCTTTTAAATGTTAATCTATCCATCTCAGCACATTCTAATTTTTTATAAAACTTTCCTCTGTAGGGATTTCTTCATTTTTCCATTGTTGTGCAAATACAATTCTTGCTGCTGTTAATACATATAAAATTAAATATGTATTCCCTTTATTCATACTGTTCTGGTAATATAGCCAACAAGAATACGTATTTCTAGTTTCAAATCTGTGTGTTGCTTTATCATTTTTTCTAACAGTATGTATTTTAGTTCAATAATTCTTTATTTTTTGCCTTTGGGCATGTCCACCACATGTGATAATATGGACCTGGTATCTGATTACATTTCCAACTTTTAGCTGATATCTAAACATCTTTGCTAATCTTGCTGGTGGTAAATGCCACCTATAAAACATTTTGTATAGATTTTCCTTATGTGCTCTTGACGTTGTTAGTTTACAATTTCTATCCCATAGTGAACCATTCTTCCATTGAGCAGATCAAACAGCTTTCCTAGATCCCTCTCAGTAACTGTGAAAGGTATCTTGGAGTCCAAGTGGACAATCAGTTAAACATGAGCCAACTGTGCGTGGCAGCAGCCAAAAAAGCCAATGAAATCCTAGGCTGCATTAATAGAGGGACAGAATCAAACTCACGTGAAGTATTAGTATTGCTTTATAAAGTCTTAATATGGCCACACTTGGTATACTCCATCCAATTTTGGTGACCACAGTATAAAAAGGGGTTGAAAGTCTGGAAAGAGTGTAGAGAAGAGCAACAAAGATGATTGGGGAAACAGAGGCTAAAACATATGAAGAATGGTTGCAGGAATTGGGTATGTCTAGTCTAGAGAAAATAAGGGCAGGATGTGATATGATATGATATGATATGATAGCAATGTTCCAGCATTTGAAAGGCTGCCACAAAATGAGGGGGGGGGAATATTTTTCAAAACACCTAAAGGCAAGAAAAGAACCAATGGATAGAAACTAATCCAGGAGAGAAGCAGTCTAGAACTAAGGATAAATTTCCTAATGGTGATGACAATCAACCAGTTTTCCCTTCAGAAGGTGGGGTGCCCCATCACTGGAGGCTTTCAAGAAGAGACTGGGCATCCATTTGTCTGAAACGGTTTCCTGCTTGAATAGGAGTTGGTCTTGATGACCTCCAAGGTCCCTTCCAATTCTATTATTCGGTGTTCTATGTTCTAGATTATCCAATGTAATATCCTTGCACTATCTAGCATGTACAAAGCTAATTCAGTATACTCTGTGACAACCTTCGGTTTATGAACTTTTAATTAAAAACTAACTACCCAATAACTAGAGTTCTTGGACGTTGAGGCAAAGATTACCTTCAATTTAGAGTCCCTCTTTTGACTACACCTCTGGATACTTCTCTGTCCACTTAGTTCACTGACCAACCAGTGCTTCTTCCAAAAAAACCTTATGTG
Source organism: Thamnophis elegans (assembly GCF_009769535.1). Taxonomy (NCBI): domain Eukaryota; kingdom Metazoa; phylum Chordata; class Lepidosauria; order Squamata; family Natricidae; genus Thamnophis; species Thamnophis elegans. The sequence continues at coordinate 18,650,725 of NC_045556.1, read as the reverse complement.
TATGGTCCATCTTCATTTAGGTCAAGGGTGTCAAACTCAAGGCCCCGGGGCCGTATCCGGCCTGCGGGGTGCTTATATCAGACCTGAAAACAGCAAAGAACTGGCCCACAGTGCCTCTGCCATGGAAAATGGAGCTCGGGAGGGCCACACACGACCCTCCCGAGCTTTGTTTTCACTGGCAAAGGATTGCAGGTGGCTATTGCAGCCCAAAACGGATTCAGGAGCCCGTTTTCTCTGCAAAGCGCTCAGGCCACCACAGGCACCCCCCAACATGAGTGATGTCGAGCTGGCCATGCCCACCCTAGCCAGGGTGGGGTGGGCATGGCCTCCCAAGGTCAAACACAACCCTGATGCGGCCCTCAATGAAATCAAGTTTGGCACCCCTGATTTAGGTTACTCTCAGTATTCTTCTTGCAGAGCTTCGGCTAAGGAAGGGTAGTTGATTCAAGGCCACCGCATCGGGATCAAGAGCTGAGCGGAACACTGGACTGTAGTTTCTCCTGCCAAATTCCAATCTCCCAACTACTAGACTGCGCCACCTCCCATCTGGCCCACCCCCAAAGTTGTCTGCAGGTGCAACACCCACCAGGGAGTCGTTGCTAACAGATCAGAGTTCACGTTTGCGAAGCTGCCGTTGAAGGCTGCTCATTTGGAAATGAATCCTTTTGTACACACTGTCAAGACATGTCTGGCCTTACTATCAGTATGATCCCATCTGGATTCTCCTGAACTTTTGCACCAGGAGTGGCGGGGGGGGGGAAGTCTTGGAGTTGCTGAGTGCAGCAGGAACGCCCAAAAAGGACATACCAGATTTTGGAGGCTGGAGAAATTATTGCTTGAGCAAATCTTGAGCAGAAAATGGGCTTCTAGGTTTTCTTGAAAGATGATCCCATTTCCTTAAGCAGCTTCTGCACACGATTTGTGTGCCAGACCTTGCAGGGATATTAAAACTTGTTAAGCAATCTTCTTAACCTGAAGTTGAAGTTACTGATACCTTTTAAAACAACAGATTAATTTATAGGATCCCATCTGGATCGGTTGCTCAGATTGGATTAGTTATCAACAAGGTTTACTCAGAAACGTGCTAGTTTCTCCATTTCTGATGGTGAACAGCTTCCCAAAACTGCAAATGACTCCATGAAATAGAAAAGATATATGGCTTTTGTTTTCAGCCTCTTTCAACAAATATTGCACCTGCCAGTTAATCATCAAAAGCATTGATTTATATATTGCCCAGAGGATTGGGTTTAGTACATATTGCACACTTAAAGTCCGTGGAAATTCTCCATCATCTAGGTCATGGTTGTCCCAAAGGTGCTTTTGCAATCGGAAACTGGACTTTCTTGGGGTTTTTTTCTTTGACAAACATTTTTGCTTCTCATCCAAGAAGCTTCTTTAAGTTCTAAAAACTGGTGGGGAAGAGAAGTATTTATGATTTAAATCCTTCCATTTCCTCCACTCCCCCTGAGTCAGTTACAATTGAAGAAGCTTCTTGGAAGAGAAGTGAAAAACCCAGGAAGTCCCACTGCCTTTTCGAAAAGCACCTTCGGGACTACCTATGGGGATTCTCAGTCATCCAAGGTCATGGTTGTCCCAAAGGTGTTTTTTCAAGAGGCAACTGGACTTTCTGGCTTTTTCTTTGAAGGCGTTTCACTTCTCATCCAAGAGCTTCTTCAGCTCTGATCCATTCTCATCCAAGAAGCTTCAGCGCTGAAGAAGCTTCTTGAGTGAGAAGCGAAAACATTTTCAAAGCAAATCCAGAAAGTCCACTTGCCTCTTGAAACAAAAAAGCACTTTTGAGACACCTTTGGGATTGCACACTCAATTACCTGAACATCAATAAGCCCAAAACTATGGTAGTTGTTTTATGGACCATGTATTATTGGAGCCTGGTTAGGCAGCGCACAGAATGAATTGAGATCTATATATACTTAGGACTTACTTTCATATGTTTGATATGGTCAATTACTGTAACTAATCAATAAAGTGTATCATATTGAGTATTAGTGGAGTCTTGCAAATGGAAAAATTTCCTGGTGGGGAAAGTTGGATGATCTCATTGGAAGTTTGCAGAGCTGGTAAAACCTGTTGCAAAAAATAATAATAATAAAGGCATTTGATGGTAAAATTGACGACTTTGTGACTGGGTCTTCCCTCCCCTTCATTAGGATACATATATAGATGTCTTCATTTATTTATTGCATTACAAATAAAAAGAAGAAAATAAGCTGCTGCAAGAAACCCATTGCCAAGGAGATGGTTACAAAACAATAAAACATCACCTCTTAAACTAGAGCTTTGCACAATTGTGTGGCTTGGAAGAAATCTCTTGCTGTCTGGAATATAAATGAGGAGCTAACCTGACCACATTCCATGCTCAGTTGATCTTAGGCAGTGGTGGGATTCAAACAATTTAACAACCAGTTCTCTGTCCTAAGGATTAACTGGAGTGGCAGTTTCTGTAAACAGGGCAATAAAGATTAGGCTAGAATGTTTCCTTCCTGCCTTCCTTACAGGATTAGCCCTGTAAAGTGGGGAAAAAACAAAAGGAGATTTCTTCCAACAACTGGTTCTCCAAACTGCTTAGAAAATTAACAACCGGTTCTCCCGAATAGGTGCAAACCGGCTGAATCCCACCACTGATCTTAGGATCCCTGACTATAATTGAATGAATAGAGTAACTTCTTCTTGGGGTTGCCTTATTCATAAAAGTTGAACCAGAAGAAATTGGATTTCCATTCATTCTGGATATTAGGGCATGGGCAACTGTTTCTCCTCTAGATCACAAGACCCACAAAACTAGGGTTTGAAGTCTAGATATCTGAAAGGCATCAGAAGAACACTCTACAAAAGGAATGTCTAAAATACTGAGTAGGTAGGTATCTTCTAGTTAAGCGGGACTACACTATTCATTATTCCGAACAACCTTTTCTTCAAGGCACCCGAAGGCAGAATAAGAAGTAATGGATGGAAGCTAATCAAGGAGAGGAGCAACCTAGAACCAAGGAGGAAATTCCAGACAGTGAAGACAATTAATCGTGGGAACGGCTTGTCTTCAGAAGTTTGGGTGCTCCATCACTGGAGATTTTTTAAAGAAGAGATACAACAACCATTTGTCTGAAATGTTATAGGGTTTCCTGCTTGAGCAGGGGGTTGGACTAGAAGACCTCCAATATCCCTTCCAACTCTATTATTCTGTTATTCTCTTAACAGTGGAGGTTCCTGCTGATGGGAGTTATGGTCCAATGCCTTTGGAGGACTCCTAGGTCTGGAAGGCTATGCTGAAGCTTAGTTAACTGTGAAGGAGAGAAGAACAGTTCCCTTCTGCTTCTTGGAGATCGTTCTACAGGAAATGATACGTAGGTTCCATCCACCCTTTTGTAAAGTGAACGTAAACCATTCCCCACCAGAAGAAATGTGCCAGATGGGTTCTTGGCCAGAGAGAAGAACATTTCTTCCGAAACGAAATTGAATTAAAGTTGCTCTGCTCTATTTAGGAAGGGACCGCAGACTACCAGCATCGTTCAGCACAGGGAGGGGAAAGATTATTACAGAAACCTGATGATGTCATGCATGCAGGCATCACAGGTCATGGGTCTGCACCGTCCAACCTGAATCAAATGTTCTCTTATGTAAAGCAGGGAAGAAATGACTCACTCTTGGTTGGAATGGCGCCTTCTCGCTGGCCTGAGCTATAGGTGCTCCAATAGCGTGAAGAACCTGTCCATTTGGATAATGGGTTTTTCTGAAGAGAAGAAGAAGGAGGTGGATGTGATATAGAGCAGTGATGGCAAACCTTTGGGGCACCAAGAGCCTAAACCGGAACACGCCTCCATGTGTCAGCATGTGCGCCAGTGGTGGGTTGCTCTTACCGTTGCTACTGGTACGTTGGTCGCGGTCTGTCCGTGCAGCCTGATATGCACTGCACACGCATGCACAATCCACCGCCCCTGCGACACTCGCTTGTCGGGCTGTGCGCAGGCACCACACACTATGGATACAGGTGCAGGATGCCTTTTGGCTTAAAAACAGCCTATGGAGCGTCGGCGGGTGAGTGGGCCAAACAAGCCACCATACCGGTACACTCTCAGCTGCTCCTGGCCACCACCGGTACAGCGGAACCAGGCCATGCCCGCAGCAACCCACTACTGATGTGTGCGTGCTGGAGTGTTGGAAACCCGAAGACCAGCTGGCCGGTATGCGCATGTCAGTTTTTTGGGTGTTTTTCAGGCCATTTTCAGGCTGTTTTGGGGGGGCATTTTCAGGTCCAAAAACCAGCCCAAAATGGCCTGTTTTTTTAAATATGATTTTTTTTAATTTTCAAAACAGACACAACACAAAGAATCCTCCTTCTTTACATACTGTAGAAAGTGTATCAGTTGGTTACAAAAAGACTTTCCTGCATCTCTTCCACAGTCATCAAGCATAACATGGGAAATATTCTACAATTGGTTAAATGACAGATATCAATGTTAGAGGAGTGGAATTAGGTGAAATATGGTTTACGTGAGAAAGAAAAACAGATGAGTAAATTTTTGTTGATGGTTATATAATCGATATTATAATGGAAAATAATATATGTTATAATATGATTGATGTTATTGCATATTTGTTTAAGGTGCACCTTAAAGCTACAGGACATGAAATTGATTTTGAAGGAACCAAATTAATCTCCAAAACTGAACACTTCAACAAGAGAATAATTATGGAAGCTATCAAAATAGAGAAACACCCACACAACATGAATAAACATGATGATGCCTCCCGCCTACCAGACATCTGGAAACCAGCCCTAGTCAACAAACGATCCCCACCCACCACCCAGGCCGTTACAACACAAAACAACAATGGACACACAGCCAGCACCAATCAGCACCAATCTACCAATCATGATACAGCCACACAGCCAATCAATCCACTTACTGAAACAAAGCCAGCACTCCACACACACACACACACACACCAAGATTTATAGAAAGATGGCAGCTCCAGCCACGCTTTAAGCCAAAAACACCAGCCTGAGGATGGCAAGTGAAACCTCGCCGAAACATTCCCAAGACAATCTCAATCTTACACGGGAAAAGAGTTGAATACAACAAGACCAGCATATCTACACCGGTGAAAATCTATAACAACTTGGACACCTAGAGAACACACTGCTCAACAGAGAAAGGAAATGTATGATATAAAACAATAAAAAATATTTTATTTCTTTAAAAAAGGAAAGTGCTCTGGAGGCAGAGAATAGATGGGGACGGGGCCAAGGTTCAAGGTTCATTTTATTTATATGCTGCCCTATTCCCAGCGGGACTTAGGGCGGCGCACAAACCCAAAGGAGGGGAAGGGAAACACAAGAACTACAACAAAAAGTATAGGGAATTTAAAACAACCAACAGCCACACGCTTCGAGAGGGGAAGGGAAACTCATCGACCCCAGGCCTGCCGACACAGCCAGGTTTTAACAGCTTTTCAGAAGGCCTGGAGAGAGGTGAGGGTCCTAATCTCTGCGGGGAGCTCGTTCCAAAGGGCCGGAGCAGCCAGAGGTGGCATTTACCAGTTCTCTGAACTACTCAAACTTTCTGCTACCGGTTCTCCAGAACTGGTCAGAATCTGCTGAATATCACCTCTGGTCTAGACCTTTCCAAGGGTGAGCAGACTACATATTTTGGCCATGAAGTTCATGGATTCTCTGGTTAAAATATCTTGTTAGTTCCTCCCAGGTTATGCTCCTATTCAAAGCTACCCACATGGACTTTCTCTCTTCAGGTCATATGCAACGAATAAAAAAGCCTGAGTAGAGATTCTGTGAAGCTGGATAGTGTCTGAAAATGCCTGAGAAATAACAGAATCACAGAGTTGGAATGGACCTTGGAGATCTTCAACCCCCTCATCAAGCAGGAGACCCTCTATGATTCTGGACAAATGGCTGTCCAATCTCTTGTTAAAAACCTACTGTCAGGCCTGCAACCTCTTTTCTTTTGGATCTTTGGCCTGCCACACTTTCTATTATTCTACTATGCATTTTCTATTGTGGGAAAATGGGAGGCGGGATTGTAAGGAGTTAGATGATATGCAGTCACAAAAATTCTTCCTAGAAAGCCAAGGTCATCCTTTGTCTTTGCACCTTGGCACTTGACCGGAACTGGATGAGTGGAACTGCTAGCATGGCAGTGGAAAATTGGACCATGTGATGGACTTGTGGGTGGGGGCAAGATCTTGGACTTTCAAGTGGATGGGGAAAACCGGGAAGCTTTCAGATTCGGGTTTTCCCAGATGTGCCAACATGGCTGTCTTCATAAATTGGAATTTTGAGCAATACTTTTGCCTTGGATTCTGTTTTACTTTTGGATGCTATTTGGAACCCTGACATTAACCCGAATCTCTATTAAATACTTCACCAGGTACCCCGACCTTTGGTGTGTCATTGGGGTGCTGTCCAGGGTCCTGAGCCCTAGCGCCAACCCGAACCGGGGCAGTGTCAGGGAAGAAGACACCTACAGTAGGGGTGTCGATTTCATTGAGGGCCACATCAGGGTTGTGTTTGACTTCGGGGGTCTGTGGTGGCCGTGGCCAGGGTGGGCATGGCCAGCTCCACATCACTTGTATTGGAGGTGCCTCTGGTGGCCCGAGCGATTTGCCAGTGAAAATAGAGCCCAGGAGGGCTGCACGTGGCCCTCCCAAGCTGTGTTTTCACTGGCAGAGAGTTGCGGGAGGCCATAGCAGCCAAAAACAGAGTTTGGGAGGGTTGCATGCGGCCCTCCCGAACTCTGTTTTTGCTGGCAGAGGCACTGCGGGCCGGTCCTTTGCTGTTCCCAGGCCAGACCTAAGCACCCGCAGGTCTTGAGTTTGACATCCCTGACCTACAGTGATGAAGCACCCACAATTTCTGGAGTGCAGAATGTTAGTCCCTATGATAACCAGCAGCAGCAAATAGAGACTCATCATCACCGCAAAACAATGTTTGAAGAGACACGATTGACCAGAAAATCTAAAAGATAGAGAGAATAGAATAGAATAATAGAATAGAATATAGAAATAAATAGAATAGAATAAGGATTAGAATAGAATAGAATAGAATGAAAATAGAATAGAATAAGGAATAGAATAAGGAATAGAATAGAAATAAAATAGAATAGAATAAGGAATAGCATTGAATAGAATAGAATATAGAAATAAAATAGAATAGAATAAGGAATAGAATTGATACAAAGAAAATAGAATAGAATAAGGAATAGAATAGAATAGAAAGAAGATAGAATAGAATAAGGAATAGAATTGAATAGAATAGAATATAGAAAGAAAATAGAATAGAATAAGGAATAGAATAGAAGAAAAGAAAATAGAATAAGGAATAGAATAGAAAAAATAGAATAGAATAAGGAATAGAATAGAATAACAGAACTGGAAGTGAGCTTGGAGGTCTTCTAGTTCAACCCCTCCTCAAGCAGAAAACCGTATACCATTTCAGACAAGTGACTGTCCTGTTTCTTCTTTAAAAGTTCCAGTGTTGGAGCATTCATAACTTCCGAAGGTAAGTTGTTCTACTGATTAATTGTTCTGTCAGGAAACTTCTCCTTAGTCCTAAGTTGCTTCTCTCCTTGATTAGTTTCCATCCATTGGTTCTTGTCCTGCCTTCAGGTGCTTTGGAGAATAGGTTGACCCCCTTCATGTCACAGCTTTTCACCTTTACGACCACTTAGAGGTTAGGACATAAGAACAGATGCTTAAGATACAATTGTTTCCCTGAACAGGAGCCAGTCTGCCTTTCGGGGGCCGTAGGGATATCTTTTTAATGCCAAAGAAGCCAACATTTTTCTTTTTGTTATTTCAGTAAAATCCAATGATCTCATCTGTTTTTGTTCCTCTACTGTGCAAATATATGCAATTAGAGGCTGGCTATTATATGTCTGTGTCAACTTAGCAAACAATTTTCTCTTTGTCTTGGCTCATCTCGTTGCCGAGTTGGAAAGCTTAAAAAACAGGAGTAGCTCTGAACTTGATTTGTTTCCCAAATTATATTCTTGCCTCCAAAATCATGCTGAAACACTACCGAGAGGGACTACTGGCTGAATTTGCTTTAAAAAAAAATCAGGACTACAAAGACCTGATTTTATCCAAGCGGCTGAAATCAGGTCTTCCATCCTTCAGAGGTCGGGCATCATAAATTTAGACAAGATCAGGAAGGACATCACGGTGAAAAGCAAAGATTGGAAAAGTTAGCACAATGTTTTTTACAGCTGTGGAATCTGAGCACTAACAAAGAGTGGAAGAAGATAAGAGGCCTTCAAGTACAGTCCTAGTTCTTAGGGATATCAGAGACTGTCAGAGGGAGCAATCAATCAATCTTAATAATAGTTTTAAAAGGCTGAAAAGCAAGCTTTAGGGATGTTGTACAAGGGGATGATAGTCAGCCCCATCAAGTAGACCAGACCAGGAAATCAACTCTATCGAAAGGATAAATAATTTTCACTGAGATTGGCTCTTATAACAGGATCTTAATAGCCCGGCTGTGCTAGACTTCATCACTCTTCTAACACCTCAGGGAATCAGGGAGTTGTCTGTCCAAACCACTTACAAATGTTATCTTATTTCCCAGCACTTAAAGTATTTGTAAGCCACCCAGAGTCACTGAGGTAGGTAGGTAGGTAGGTAGGTAGGAAGGAAGGAAAGATAGATAGATAGATAGATAGATAGATAGATAGATAGATAGATAGATGGATGATGGGTAGGTAGGTAGGTAGGTAGGTAGGTAGTTAGGAAGGAAGGAAGGAAGGAAGAAGGAAGGAAGGAAGGAAGGAAGGAAGGAAGGAAAGAGATAGATAGATAGATAGATAGATAGATAGATGATAGGTAGGTAGGTAGGTATGTAGATAGGAAGGAAGGAAAGATAGATAGATGATTGATAGACAGATAGATAGATAGATAGATAGATAGATAGATAGATAGATAGATAGATAGATAGATAGATAGATAGAAAGAATAGATTTCAGCCCCCTTAGCTTAAATAATAATTCTGGCATATTTCTGTTAATGTCATTTCCCGTGCTATAATGAATTAGGAAAAACATTCCGATTTAGCAAGGTTAAAGAAATTAAAGTTATCTATGCAGATTCTCAGTTATCCAGGTCATGGTTGTCCCAAAGATGATTTTTCAAAAGGCGAACTGGACTTTGTTTTTTCCTTGAAGATGTTTCGCTTCTCATCCAAGAAGCTTCTTCAGCTTCTTGAATGAGAAATGAAATGTCTTCAGGCAAAACCCAGTAAAGTCTAGTTATTTTTTGAAAACGCACCTTTGGGACAAAATTAATGGGTAAAAGAATGGATGAGAGTGGATAGATGGGGTCAAGCTGATTAACGGAAAGCCCCTTAGTTGTATTTGTGTAACCAATTTTGTTGCATTGTTGAGGCGTCTTCAGGATGTGATCAACAGCCATAATGGTACAATTGAAACTCTGCCTGGGTTTTTTATGTGTGTTGCATATGTAGTACACACACACACACACACACACACACACACAGGGAGCAGGGAGGGAGGAGGGAGGGAGGGAGGGAGGGGAGAGAGAGAGAGAGAGAGAGAGAGAGAGAGAGAGAGAGAGAGAGAGAGAGAGAGAGAGAGAATTGCAGTTGAATCATTGTAGACAACTTGACTATTTTTGACCATTCTCTTTGGTCACCTCTGCTTGATAGAATGACAAATTATTTAAAGGAAGGTCAAGGTGCCAAGTATTTGTCAATCAGAATACAGATGGAAGGGACCCTTGGGGGTCTTCTAGTCCAACCCCCTGCTCAAGCAGGAGATCCTATTCAGATAGGTGGCTGTTCAGTCTTTTCTTAAAAACCTCGACAAATGAAGCACCTGCAACTTCTGAAGGCAAGCCATTCCACTGGTGAATCATCCTCACTGTTAGGAAGTTTCTCCTTAATTCAAGGTCGGTTCTCTCCTTGATGAGTTTCCATCCATTGCTTCTTGTCCTGCCTCCTGGTGTTTTGGAGAATAATTTGACACCCTCCTGTTGTGGCAGCGTCTCAAATATTGGAACATTGCTATCAAGTTCCCCCCTAATCCTTATTTTCTCTAGACTGGCCATACCCAGTTCCTGCTTATATGACTTACATGAAAATTAACTAAGCTTAGCAGATTATACAAATATATATAACATGGTTAGGTGTGTTATGCAAATGATGCTGCTCCCAAGAACTCTTCCATGGGATAAAGGAGAATACTGTAGCTCAGGTTTGATGCTCTCTGAGCTTGGTCATGTTTTTGTAGACATTACCCAACGTCATTACCCAAACTAGGAAACATCATCAGTGCTAGAAGGGAGTAGGGTTCATCAGTGCTAGAAGGGAGAGGAGGAGGATTGTGGGGTCCTTGGTACTTTGTGATCTTGGTGGTTTTCTTGCAGATGTTTCATGGCCCAACTAGGCAACATCATCCATGCTAGAAGGAAGTGGGGTTTGTGGAGAGGAGGAGGAAGAGGAGGAGGAGAAGGAGGACTGTGGAGTCCTTGGTACTTTGTGATCTTGGTGATTTTCTTATGGACGTTTCATCACCCAAACTAGGAAACATTATCAGTGCTAGTCACTTGCTTGCACGGATGATGTTACCTAGTTTGAATAATGAAATGTTTGCAAGAAAACAACCAAGCTCAGAGAGCACCGAGGACCCCTCGCTTCCAAGCGATTCCTCCAGACATGGAGGTTTTTATTTTCTTTTTTCCAGAACTTGACGTCCAATGACTATTTTACAATCTTTCCAACTTGGTGGGCGGCATTCTTCCTCAGGGTGGGCTTCCCAGCGTGGGAACCAACGGATGCAGTTGTTTTCATTGTGCAAAGAAACCCCTGATTCCACATTCTCTCCCTTACTGGCATTTACACAAGCTCTGGTTTCTTCGTGGTCAGATCAGGTTTTCCATCTGTGTGGCTCTGTGCCAGCCCCTGCAACTCCACGCAGAGCTATAAAAGGGACCCTCCACCGTTAGGAAAGGCTGAAAACGGATGCCTTGAACGGGACTTCAGGAAAAAAAACCTGGTAAGCTTAAACACTTTCTAGTCCTTAGAATTCCTAGATTTCGACTGAAAGAAACAGCATAATGTGCAACCGTGAAGGCTATGATTTCGGGTGTTACTCGGGGTAGATGATGGTGTAGTGTAACACTATTTTTATCCTGCAAACAAAAGCAGAGTAGAACATTATTTTGTTAACCGAGTGTTATTAAGAAAGGTGTTTGGGGACGTATTTCTACATGTAATACAGAACAAAATAGGACTTATTGCATGATGCTTTATCCACCTGCGGCAGAAGGTCAGGATTTACAGGATTAGTTTAGATGGGAAGATAGTTTGGAGGCATCTCGGAGCAGCTGAAATTTTTTTTAACTATATCTTAAATGGGAAATATATGAGATTGCTAACCAGGATGAAAGAATTGTTTCTGTCCTGAAAGTAGCTTAATTCCATTCTTTCCACTAAGGCACAATTTAGTGTATATTTTTAACAGAAGAATAAAATAGAATAGAATTCTTTATCGGCCAAGTGTGATTGGACACACAAGGAATTTGTTTTTGGTGCATATGCTTCAATGTACATAAAAGACAAGATACATTTATTAGGAAAGGTACAACACTTAATGATAGTGATAGGATAGAAATAAGCAATCAGGAAACAATCAATATCAATATAAATCATAAGGATACAAGCAACAAAGTTACAGTCCTGCAGTCATAAGTGGGAAGAGATGGGAGATAGGAATGATGAGAAGACTAATAGTAGTTAGTAATAGTAATGCAGCCTTAGTGAATAGTTTGACAGTGGTGAGGGAATTATTTGTTTAGCAGAGTGATGGCATGCGGAAAAAACTGTTCTTGTGTCTAGTTGTCTTGGTGTGCAGTGCTCTATAGTGTAGTTTTGAGGGTAGGAGTTGAAACTGTTTATGTCCAGGATGCGAGGGGGTCTGTAAATATTTTCACGCTCCTCTTTTTGACTCATGCAGTGTACAGTTCCTCAATGGAAGGCAGGTTGGTAATAATTGTTTTTTCTGCACTTCTGCAGTACGCCTCATAGAGAAAGAAATGGTTCAATCTACAGTTCTGTAAAGACATATCTAGGAATAAATGTCCCCAAGTTTCTGATCCTTATTTTTGAGGAGGGTTAAATTGTTAAGGTGCAAAAAACAATATAAAGATCAACCAAAGAGTTGCAAATGGTACATTGAGGAGAAATTCAACAATATGTTTAATTTGGTACTTTGAAATCCATCTGTGTCTTTTTGACTTGATTCTACAATTCTAGATATGTTCCAGTCTGGATTTTGGACCCATAATATGAAAATATATAGTCAGGTGGAAAATCCACATACATATTCTCTCCTTTGCATAAATGCTCCTGACATGGAATTATGAAGCTGCAAGTAGTCTCTATGTGTATATGTCAATGTGTGTGTTTAAATCGTCAAGTCCTCACCCTGGCAAGTTAACATTTTGTCCGTATATCTATTTCTTTACAAGTACTTTTATGCTCCTGCAAACTTACTTAAATTTACCTGTAAGATTTTTAAAATTGCAGTTTTCAATGCATCCTTCAGAAATATCCAGATCTGAACAAGCCTTGGTTTTATTCCAGTTCAGGAATTTGTTCACACAACATGGTTACACATGTTGGCCGGAAAAAGACTTTGGAATGATATTGTATATTTTAAATTGTGTGTGGGGGGGGCTTGTAGTTATTTAAACATAGTGTAAGAATATGCCTGTTTGATTAATTTATGATTAACTGCAAATCCTTCCCTCCAATTCAGTAACCAAGGGGTTCCTGTTCCTCAAAGCTACATATCATCTTTTGCAATATGACACTGGGGATAGAAGATAGCATCCTAGAGATTACACCATTAGTTTTGTAAAGTTTTGTTTCTAGTCCTCAGGGCTATGATGTGAGGCTTAAAAAACATGCAGGCAATGCCACGTGAAATCTAATATTGCCAGTGCATTTGTGGAGGCCATTGTAGTTCTTCCAGCTGCAACTTTCTTCCTTTTATAATGCTTAGTAATGGTTCTTCACTCAAGGACAATTTATTTCTAAAAAACGAAGTAAGGAGTAGATATTTATTTCCAAAATTAAATGAAAATTGCAGTACAATATTGGTGGTAGATCTGGATCTTGAGAACTCGAGCGAGAATGGAGTGAGACTCCAGTATTTGGATCATAATGCCAATTTTGGACTTAGATACCTATCTGGTTGTGAACAATATGGGTTGGGGGCAAGGGTAAGCTATATTTTTCTTAGTTATGCCTCAAAGTAAGGTCCATCTTAACAGGACAAATTACGAAACAGTCCTGTTAGTTCATCATTTGGTTCTGGAGTTGTTTCAGCCTTCACCCAAGGGACCTCCTAATAAGATTTCAGGAAAGGACAATCTACAGAAAATATTCAGGACTGGCAGCTGAGGTATACAGACAAAGTTACATACAACATGGAATCATAGGTCTGGAGGAGACTTCGGGGGTCTTCTAACCTTGGAGGTCCCCAATCCTTCTCTTTGATAGGCTAGATAGCTCCCTCAACCGTTCATCTTCCAATTTAGTCTTCATGGAATGTACCTGGGGTGTATTTAAACTAAGAAGTAACTATATATAAATAGCAAGGAAATAATTTACATTTTCCTGTGTTGACCTTTTATTGTGTGATAGGAGACCAGAGCTCACAGAGAACAATTATTGGGCTTGTAGTACTGTCCCAGGACCAAGGACTATATGTCTTTTGCAAGCTTCTCTGTTGTTATCGTTAAGCAGTTAATGTCAATTAGGCAGTGGAAGAGGGTAGAGATGGGAGAAATACTTAGACCGAATAGCCAAGAAGTAGATGCAAATAAAGATAAAGATCCAAAGAGGAATAAGGGAGGCAAGTAAAAAAAAAAGCATAGCAACTAAAGTACTGAAGTGGGCAAGAGACGATGGATAGATGATTTCTTTTTTGTTCTAATTTGCTTTTTTTTTCTCTCGCTTTCTTTTCTTTTTTAGAAAAGTTGATTAGAAGTTAGGTGGGATAGAACAAAAACGTCTTTTAATAAAAGGATGACATGATTAAAAGTTAGAATAAGAGATAGAAATAAGAGAAAAGGGGAATATTAGTGTATACACTTTTACATAAAACATTAAAGCAATAACAAGAGAAAACATGAAATAATTAAATAATGACAAGACAATATATATGTATATATATGACAATGTATAATGTATATATATATGACAATATAATATATATTATAACAATATAAATGTGTATTATTATTAGAAATATATAAGTTGGTTGAATGTAGTAACTATGATTAATTCTACTAGTTTTATTAGAATGTTAGACACCCAGGTGCCACACTGTTCATGCATTGATACGTGTGTTTGTATGTGTGTGTGTGTGTGTGTGTGTGATGTAAACAAAAACATATAAGCAGTTAATGTCAAGAGGATATGGGGAAAACATTCCCCTTTGTTCCCATAAGTTAGAACAGGGTTGGGCAACTAATTTTCTAACATTAGAGTTGGTACCATCTTCTTCAACTGAGATGCCCAGGGAGACATTTCTCTGGTCACAATAACATTGTTCTATTTGCCTGCTCCCAAGATAGTGGTCAGAGGAAGGGGGGACAAAATCCGTCCAGACCGAGTCCATATTGAAGTCAATGTGCCTTGTTTTCTTCTTCCCAGGTTGTTCTTCCATTTGGAAGCCCAACGAGACTTTAAAACCAGAGTGCGCGATGATCCAAATGCATTTTTGACCTGCTTGGAAATTAGCATTTGAGAATCCTCTTCTGGAGTTAAAGGATGATTGAATTACAGAGACATCTTCTGCCTTCCTTCCTCCTTCTTGCAGTTGCCTGTATTTCTGGTGAGTGTGGCTGACCTTTCTCAGATGTTCAAAATGGCTGGGTTGCTACACACTCCAACTTGTGTCACAGAGCCAACCAACCTAGAGCTAATTCAGGGGTCAGCAACCCATGGCTCTGGAGCCGCATGTGGCTCTTTCATCCCTCTGCTACGGCTCCTGTCGCTGGTCGGTTCCACAATGGATAGGGCTTTCAGTTAGGACAGGTAGAGGAAAAAGGATGCCGCACTAGGAGGAGACTATGATGGGGGAACCAAACCTCCTTTTGGCTCCAGAATTGAATCCGGTTAGGACCTTTGTGGCTCTTTGAGTGTTTAAACTTGTCGACCCTTGAGCTAAGGAGACATTTCCAGATAGCTAGATCAATTAAACAGTGGAACAGCTTGCCTCAAGAAGTTTTGGGTGCTCCAACATGGGTTTTGAAGAAGAGGTAGGATGACCATTAGAATGAAATGGTATAGGGTTTCTTGCCTGAGTGAGGGGTTGGACTAGAAGACCTCCAAGGTTCCTTCCAACTCTTTTATTTTGTTATCTGAGCCTTGTTTAAAGGGGAAGAATTACATTTCAACTCAAACTGAAGCACAAATATGCCAAGAAAACAATTGATTTCCTACAATGCGCTCAACGAAACCTTGCTGAGCCTCTCTAGGGTTACGTGGAAACCAGTGGTGGAGTTCAAATAATTTAACAACCAGTTCTCTGCCCTAATGATTTCTTCAAGCAACTAGTTCACCCAACTGCTCAGAAAGTTAACAACCAATTTCCCAGACTGGTGCGAATTGGCTAAATCCCATCACTGCAAATCCAATGTATGATTTCTCAAATTAATTTCCTGAGTGGTTATTACACTGATTTTTTATGGTTTGGTAACACTGAGAATATAACTCCCCCACCGCAAACAGTACATTTAATTTATTTTCTGATTCACAACAATCCACAGATAAGCAAGAAACACAATCATATTAAGTCACCAAAAGAGAAGCTAATGTGTTCTATATATTTGAGTATAGATTATGGTACAATGAATAAAATGAATAAATAAAGCCCCAAAAAAGAAAGGAAAGGGAAAAAAATCTGTAAATTATTAATATTGTTAGTATAAAATTAGCCCAGTCTTTCAATGAGTTCTTTAATCTAAATCATCTGGAAGCGTATTTTCCCATATTTTCATTTTTATGTTATTAAGACCACCCATAAGGAAAGCTAACCAAGTTTAATATTTGGAGTTCATGCCACGTTTTTATTAATTTAGTTAAGCATGTTGTTTGAATATAATCTATGTCTCTTTAGTTAGAAGGACTTCTGTCTTTTATTTTGGTCATTGAAATTTTACCATACAAAAAGTACAATTTAATGCACGGTCTTCAATGTTTATATGAAAAATAGGGAAACTGAATCATCTTTTTAAAGAAAATGTATATCTGCTGTTTGATTTTAGAGGTCTTTATTAGAATACAGTTTTGTAAAATGTTTTCAGGTTTTGCTCCCGGATTTCCCTTTGTAAAGCAAAGTTATAAACATAAACATTTTTGTTTAGTCTTATGAACCTGTTTCAAATTTGCTCCCTTTTTTTCTCTCCAAATCCTTTGTTTTGTTTTTTCAAAGAAAATATGGCCATCATAGCTGTACTCTCACAGCCTGTATCTAACGGTTTGCCTTTCAGCTCTGGTTAGGTTTGGTTGATTATTATTTTAAGTAATTACTAGTCATAAATACATCATTATTATAATTATTGGCTGACACCTATCTTCTCAAACATTTGCAGGGTTTAGGAAAAGAGAGCTTGATACTGACCCATGGGTTTACTCACGGGGGGGGATGCAACCGGTTTAACAACTGGCTCGGTGAGTGCGCCCTTTGTGCGCACGCTTGCGCTTCGCACATGCACGCAGCATTCAAAAAACGACTTTCTAAAGCTTCAAAACTGAACTTCTGTGTCAGCGCCTGTGAGTAAAAGAGCTGCTATGCGGCCATCTGCTGTGCCGTGTGAATCAGCTGAGCTAAAAACAGGGAAATATGGGCCAGGAAAGCACAAGGGCAGGTGGGCAGGTCCAAATGCTCACCGAAATCACCAGTTCGCCTGCACGTGTCCGAACTGGCTGAATCTCATACCTGGGTTTACTTCTTTGTGACTGGGTCAAACAAGTCTTAGACGCCAGATGCACGACATTTTTCTGCAAAGATTAATCCAAGTGTTTTGTACACTTTATAGCTGTAGGATTTGCAACTGGATCTGTTCCTGCCCAGGGCTTCCCTACTATCCAAAATCTAACTGCCATATGAGCTACTGGAACAAAACCCTCGTATCCATTTGGAGAAAATGAGATAAACAGACTAGACTGTAAAGCTTTTGGTCATTATCTTAGAGGGCACTCTGGTTTCATAAAATGCCTTTTTTAAAGCCTCAATTTTGATCACGTGACCGCGAGAAGGCTGTGATGGTCATAAGTGCGAGGAGCAGTCCTAAGTCAATTTTCTCAGTATTGCTGTCATTTCAGATGGTCACTAAGTGAACTCAGTCAAGGGTTACATGCAAAGGAAGTTTCAGCACCAAACTGATTTTTTTTTTAATTTGACGGAAGAGAAAAAATATAGAGAATCATGCATGTTCAAATTTCGTGATCATGGGATCAAGTTTCAGATGCTTGGCCACTAGTTCATACTTATGACGTTGCAGTGTCACATGATCCACTTTTGCGACCTTCTGACAAGCAAAGTCAAAGGGGAAGCTGGATTTGCTTAACAACCGGGTTACTAACTTATCGACTGCACGGATTCACGTAACAACTGTGGCAAGAAAGGTGGTAAAAAGGGGAAAAACTGACTTAACAACTGTCTCGCTTAGCAACAGTAATTTTACAGTCAATTGTGGTCGTAAATCGAGGACTATCTGTACCACTTTTCAGACAATGAACTTCAAGACACTATCAAATCGAAGACTCACCCAATCTTAACAATTACCCACATTCTATTCTTCCTTTCAGTGTCCCTAAAAATCTAGAAATCCCTTGCTTGAATAATTCTGTTTTCCAAATCCATATTGTTTACTGTTCATCTCTTGTTTAAAAACCTTATTTAGTATTTCGGCGGTACTCTGGTACAAGCGCCATTTCTGACTGTTTTTAGGAACAACTGCAATGGATCTGATGTATTTTTGTTAACGAGAATAAAATAAGAGAGTTAGAAAGGGCCCTTGGAGGTCTTCTAGTCCAACCCTCTGCTTAGGGTTCTACACTGCTTCAGATGAACAGTTATCCAATTTCTTTTTCAAAACTTCCAGTGTTTGAGGCTAGTTTGTTTATTTAAGCAATTTATATCCCACCATCTCATTTTCACAATTCAGAATATACTGAGTTGGCCAAAAAAAAAAACAACCACCAAAAATAACACAGAAAACCAAAATAAAATCAAATTTAAAACAACTCTAAAAACAACAACACTGATTAAACAATATTCAGTGTGCCAAAATGGACAGCAAGTGACATATCTCATTCAGCCTACATGTTGGGCTCACATTAATTTCTTGGCCCCAGAATTTTGTTGGAAAACCAAATTTTAAAAACAGCCTATTCTTTTTTTTTCTATTTCATTTTACAGCATTTTTGTTTCTGTTTTTCCCTCCCTAAGGTGAACGGATTTTAAAACAATCAGTGAGCTGGATCGCCAATGGACGAAAACCCTACAGCCTTTTGACCAAACACAATTCAGACAGTAAGTAATTTTCCAATCCCTGCAGTTCTATTTTAAGAAAGCATTAAGATGCCATATGCTTGTTATTATGTTTTAAACAACAAATTAAAATGGCTTAATTTATGAAAGATCCTGTCGGTCTCTCTCTGTGCCCTTCGATAATGGAAAACAGATTAATCCTTGCTAAATCCTAATTCATTCTGGCTAACACCCGAAGAAGCAGATTGCTAAAAAGCTAAAGTCAAGTCTATTGTGATTGCCAACATCCTTCTCCAGTTTATAAATCAGGCATTTCCTGTCATCGTAAATCCCAAAGGGGAATCTCAGTTTTTTTAAAAAAGTTTTTTATTTTTATTTTCTTACATACAATTATAGGTATACATTCGTATAGTTATTCTTCTTCTTTACATTTGTCGTTCTTATACATTTATTATTCCATTTAAAAGTTATAATATAGAGTTTGGGTTGCTTTATTTATTATCCCATCCATCTGTTTAACACCACCATATTTTCCCTTTCTTTTCTCCCTTCCTCCTCTTTTTTCCTTCTTCCCTTACCTCTCCCTACTCCTACTCTTCCCCTTCCTACCCGCTCTCCTTCTCTTTCTCTACCTTCACCCATCTCTCATTACATCTTCCTTCCTTCCCTCCTCTTCCTCGCCTCCTCTCTCCCTTTCTTTTTCTGTTGTCATAGGTGTCTCTTTCAAATCTCAATTTATGTTTTCTTGGGATGGTATTTGTGCAAACCAAAGTATAGTTTAGTATCATTTCTTATTCCCTTCCCCTGGAATGGAGAGGAAATGGAGATTTGCAGTATCCTTCCCCTGGAGTGGGGAGGAATGGGGATTTTGCAGTATCCTTCCCCTGGAGTGGGGAGGGAATGTGGATTTTGCAGTATCCTTCCCCTGGAGTGGGGAGGGAATGGAGATTTTGCAGTATGCCCACCAAGCCACACCATTCACACAGAACCGGTAGTAAAATTTTTTGAATCCCACCACCTCCTACAATGGCAAGGATGACAATTTCCCTTTCTGTAGCCGTAGAATCTGCACTCCTTCCTTCTCTCTTTCTCCTTCAGACCAAGAATCGTGGACCAGCTGGTTCAACATTGATCATCCCGGAGGGAACGGGGATTACGAGCGCTTAGATGCCATTCGCTTCTATTACCGGAACAGGGTGTGTCCAAATCCCATCCAGATCGAAGCCCGGACTACCGATTGGGTCCCTGCCACCAGTTCGGGCCAGGTGGTCCACTCCAGTGTCCACAAGGGCTTCTGGTGCCTGAATAAGGAGCAGCCCCCGGGGCAAACCTGCTTCAATTATTCAGTCCGTTTTCTCTGTCCTTCGGGTAAGAGCGGTGCTTAATTTTTCAGAAGGGTGTGTGTGCAAGTACAGGGAGTCCTTGGCTTATGACCACAATTTGAGCCCAACATTTCCATTGCTGATTGAGGGGGACATCGGCTGAGTGAGTTTTGCTCCACTTTATGACCTTTCTTGCCATCGTTAAGAGAATCACTGCAGTTGTTAAGTCAGTAACATGGTTGTAAAGTGAATCGGGCTTCCTCATCAACTTTGCTGGTCAGAAGGTGGCAAAAGGGGATCCCATGACCCTGGGAAACAGCAATGGTCGTAAGTATGAACCGGTTGCCAAGCATTCTGAATTTTGATGATGTGATCAAGGGAGGCTTCAAAGGTTGCGACTGTGAAAAACGATCCTAAACCACTTTTTTACAGTGCCGTTGAATTTAGTGAATGGTCACTAAAAGGACTGCTGTAAGTTGAGGACTACCTGTAAGAAGAACGGCCCTGATGGATTTAGATGCAAGGGATCTTATGGGAGGATAATTTGGGAAGGAAGATGCTAGAGGAGGCCTTGGGACTCAGCTTGGTTGTTTCCTTGCAGACATTGCATTACTCAACTAGGTAACACCATCAGCACTGATGATGTTAGCTAGTTGGGTAATGAAACATTGACTTGATTGGTGGCCTGCAGGAATTTTATTGCTCCATTAGGTTATATCATCAGTACCCTGAAGATGCATTGATGGGGTACTGATGATGTTACCTTGTTGGATCATGAAACATCTGGAAGCCAACAACTCAGCTCAGACAGCACCAAGGGCTCCGTGGCTTAGCCTTGAGCAATAGATAGTCTCTTCTATTGGAAGATTAACAGATTAATAGAGTTGGAAGGGACCTTGTAGGTCATCTAGTCCAACCTTCCACCCAAGCAGGAGACCCATTTCTAAGAGATGGCAGTCCAGTCTCTTCTTAAAAGCTTCCAGGGATGAAGCTCCCACAACTTCTGAAGGCAATTTCTCTTCCATGGGTTGATTGTTCCCACTGTCAGAAAAATTTCTCCTTATTTCCAGGTTGAATCTCTCCTGTTTCCATCCGTTATTCCTTGCCTGGCCTTCAGATGCTAGTATTTGACTGCATTCATGCAGCATATAAACCTGTACCACAGCTAGCCCACGTTCTGACTTTGCCAGAAAAACTAGCATGGCAACTAGAGTAGGCCCAGGGTACCTGTGAGACCACCTACTGCCACTGGTAGCCTCCCATCGTCCAGTGCGATCCCACAGAGTTGGCCTCCTCAGGGTGCCATTGGCCAGACAGTGTCGGCTAGTGACCCCCAGGGGGAGAGCCTTCTCTGTGGGAGCGCCTTCCCTCTGGAATGAGCTGCCTCCGGAGCTTCGTATAATCCCCGACCTCTGGTCCTCCGACGTGCCCTAAAAAGTTGGCTTTTCCAGCAAGCCAGCCTGGCCTGAACAAAACAAATCAAATTATTGATTACTGTTAATTTTAATTTTAATTCTTTAAAAAAAAATGTCATTGTCAATTTTTTGGGTTTGGGATAACCTATTTAATTTCTTTTTAACTTTTGTATTATATGTTTCTTTTAATGTTGTACACCGCCCTGAGTCCTTGGGAGAAGGGCAGTATATAAATCGAATAAACCTAAACTTAAACCTACACGGAGAGAAATTTCACCTCTGGGATAGAAGTGGAGAACTTGATGTGTCAAGCTGACCTTCTTGTCAGTCTTGATCACAAGCAGAAGCTATCAAAACTCTGGAGAATTAAATGCGGACAACCCATTACAAGCCCCCCCAAACAAAAATTCCTATTCAGTTTGGCTTTAAAAAGTTGAAGAGATCAAGGCATCTCCAAAGAAGTAAAAAATTAAGCTGCATGATTAAAAAGGGGCGGGGCTTCAATGGCACACTCTGCAGGAGCTGGGCAGTGCCAAATTGAATAAATTAAATTAAATCAAATGCCCTCTCCCCACATCTTAGAGTACTGGGTTCCTCATCAATGCACCTGAGCGCAGGACAAGAAGCAATGGATGGAAACTAACCAAGGAGAGAAGCAACCTAGAACTAAGGATAAATTTCCCGACAGTGAGAACAATTGATCTGTGGAAAGGTTTGCTCCATTGCTGGAGGCTTTTAAGAAGAGATTGGATAGCCACTTGGCTGAAATGGTATAGGGCTTCCTGCCTGAGTTGGAGTAGAACAGTGGTCACCAACTGGAGGTCAGTGGACACTAGTAGTTCGTGATAAAATTATGGTGGTCCACAGAAAAATTATTTGCATTTTTAATATTGCACTAAATACTATTTATCTTTTTAAAAAATTCATATTAGTGGTCCGCGGGACTTAAAATTATGAATTTAGTGGTCCCTGAGGTCCGAAATGTTGGCAACTCCTGGACTGGAAGACCTCCAAGGTCCCTTCCAACTTGTCTCTTCTCTTCTCTTCTCCTCTTCTGTTCTCTTCTCTGCTCTCTACTCTGCTCTGCTCTTTCTATTCCTATTCTATTCTATTCTATTCTACTCTACTCTACTCTTTCTATTCTTTTTTTATATAAAGATTTTTTTTATTTTTGAATAACACAAACAGACAAACACCCCAAACACACACACCAACACAAAACCATCTTCCATTACAAATGTTAGAAAGGGTGTCAATTGGTTACAAACTTCCATGCATCCTTCCAAGATTGCATGTCGTGTCGTCCTGATGTCAGCTCCTCCTCCTACTCTTTCTCTTCTCTTTCTTCTCTTATATTCTATTCTATTCTATTCTATTCATGCTACTCTATTACTCTACTCTTTCTATTTCTATTCATTCTACTATTCTATTCTATTCTGTTCTATTATACATGCAAAGGGTACATAGACCAAAACCAATAAATGTCCCATTGAAGGAGTTCCCATGATAGATTGCGCTACTTGGGGACAAACAATTTTGGAATCTGACTGGAGTGAATCAGTTCTTCATCATACACTTCGCTGTCATGGTGGTGAAGCAGTGAAGCTGCTTCTCAAGCCATCACCTGATGCTTCACTCCACAAGGAGAGGAGGTCATGCAGTTCTAGGCCTTTCTTTTCAAGTCTTCCCGGACTCATCTTGCTCAACCTCCTAAGAGGGCTGCTGGCTGTGTCTCCTTCCCAGGGTCTTTGACTGGCAATTCCAAATCCGTCTGGTCATAGTGGTCAACATGGAGTTCCTGTTCAGGAAAATGTGACCGAGCTGGTGTGCAGACTCGGAGAAGGATATGCCTTGCAGATACTTTCATGGATCCGCGCTGTAAGGATATCAGTGAGGAAGTGAGGGCTTGTCTGGGACCCCCTTGCAAAGGTATTTTCTAAGAACATGATAACTGTGAAACTTAAGTTTAGCAATATGTATGTGTTGTGGACCCGGTCAGTGGCCAGCAGAGCTGGCTGCAGATTAGGACAGTGAGGATGTTGGGGAGGACCATGAGCCAGTCCTGGAATCTGGGGAAGGCTCTGATGAGGGCTCTGTGTTGAAGGCAGAGAGGGACCAAGGCCATCTGGTAGTTATTTGCCTACCTCCGGTCTGACATCAGTGAAGCAGAAGAACAGCTGGAGCCTGTTCCCAGTGTGAGCATGCACAAAGTTGCCAGACGAAGGGACAGCTAAGAACAGGGGTGGATTTGGGAGTAAGGCCACAGTGTGGATGATGAACGGCCCCCTCCCAAAGGAAATAAAAGAGGAGTGAAGGGGGAGTGGAGTTTGCAGGAGACAATTAGTTTGCTTAATTGGTTTGTGACTGTCCAAGACTCCTTGCCAAATTTTGCATATATTGGCCCTGTCAGCTCTCCAAGCCAGATAAAGTCTGTGACTGTAAATCCTCCTTTGAAAGACTTTGCTGGAGGTGAATGAGCAGAATTCATAGTCAAATAACAACAACAATAATAATAACAATAACAACAATAACAATGATGATGATAACCAACCAGCCCCAAAGGCTGTGAATCTCACTAAAGATTAACCAAATAACAACAACAACAACAACAACAATAATAATCCTCTGGAGTAACTCATGCTTTCCTTACCCAATTTAGCCTGTAACCTGACGTGCTCCAGGGGTTGGGTGAATGCCGAATGCAGCGCATGTTTCTGCCAAGGACATGTACTCTCTGGCATGGTTGCCCTTCAAGATGGCGCCCCGGCAGCTGGAGCCCGCCTCTACCTGCAAGCGAAGCCATCCAAGTTCTTAACAGAGTCAGGCCACAATGGGGGCCTTTGAGGTTCCTGGCCTGTGCCCTGATGGGAAAACCACCCTGCAAATTAAAAATCCAAGTACGTGACGGCTGTGATCACTTTGTCAGAGAGTGCTGAAAATTACTCGGCTGTTCGTATCTACTTGAAAAGAGCCGGTAAGGAAACGTTGGGCCCACATTCAGTGGCAGAATAGACTTCATGAGTCCTGCAGTTCCCTAGGATTGCACTGTGATAACCATCATGCACGGCCACAGCTTCTATGAAACATATGCAGTCAGAATTGCTTTCACAGTGCATCCTTATGCGCCCTGATTATGTAAACAAAAGGGCTAAGGGTGTTATGATAGCAGTTTTCCAGTACTTGACGGGTATAGAAGGTTTATTTGTTTATTTTCCAAAACCATAAGAGGACAGGACAATAAGTAATGGGTGGAAGATCATTAAAGAGATCAACCTAGAACCAAGGGGAAATTTATGACAACTAGCTGATAACCCAGCATTGTCTGAGTATTTATTTATAGGGAGGAAATGTCCAGACCAAAAGTAATCTCAAATGTTGGATTTTTCCCCCTTACCAGAGGGAGACCCCTTGTGGAGTACTGTGAAGTCGTTACCATGGCAACTCCACTGTGCTATACAATAAAATCCATTTTACAGCAGTCAGTAGAAACCATTTGAAGGCATAACAGGCTGTATCTTAACGAACACCTGCCAAATCCCCCCGCCCCTAAGGGATTTAAGGGGTGTCTTACCCCCCACAGTATTATTTTCCAGAGAGGAAGTCATCTGTGTACCAAGTTTGGCTGAAATGATCGAGGGTGTCCCAGAGTTATGCTGGAACACACACACACACACACACAACACACAGCTATTTTGATGACAGATAGAGAGAGCCAGAGAGACAGAGACAGAGAGAGACAGAGAGAGAGAGAGACAGAGAGAGAGAGACAGAGAGAGAGACAGAGAGAGGGAGAGAGAGGGGGGAGAGAGAGAGAGGGAGGGAGAGAGAGACAGAGACAGAGACAGAGAGACAGAGAGAGAGACAGAGAGAGACGGGGAGAGACGAGACGGAGAGAGAGAGACAGAGAGAAAGGGAGGGAGGGAGAGAAGGGGGGAGGGAGAGGAGAGACACAAACACAGATACAGGGACAGAGAGGGAGGGAGGGAGAGAGAGGGGGGAAGGAGGGAGACAGAGAGAGAGAGAGACAGACAGAGAGAGTGGGGAGGGAGGGAAAGATGAGAGGAGACACAGGACAGAAGGAGAGAGACAGAGAGGGAGGAGGGAGGGAGGGAGGAGAGAGGGAGACACACACACACACAGACAGAGAGGGAGCGAGGGAGAGGGGGAGGGAGGGAGACAGAGAGAGAAAGGGAGAGAGAGACAGAGAGAGACAGAGAGAGAGACAGAGAGAGGGGGGAGGGAGGGGAAAGAGAGAGAGAGACACAGAGAGAGAGAGAGACAGAGATGATCCCACCCTCAGTGTGTGGGGGGGATTCTAGGCACTGACGTCCATGTTTCTGTAGGGGGTTGAGGTTAGCGTACGCCCATCTTCCAGACTCTTCCAGATGAGTCAGAATGAAATACAGATGGAAGCCCAAACTGGCCGTCCCAATTGTTGAGGAAAGATTCAAATGCTTTTTCTCTTTCAGAAAAACCATACATGACCATGCATCCAGGAAACAAAGCCAGAAGAGAGGGTCAGAGTGTGTCATTCTGTTGTCATGCCACTGGAATCCACTACCTGGCAGATATTGGTGGTAAGACACTAAAATAGGGTTAAAGATAAAGATGAAGGTTCCCCTCGCACATATGTGCTAGTCATTTCTGACTCTAGGGGGCGGTGCTCAACTCTGTTTCAAAGCCAAAGAGCCAGTTGCTGTTCAAAGACGAACTCCGTGGATCATGTGGCCGGTATGACTCAATGCCGAAGGCGCACAGAACGCTGTTACCTTCCCACCAAAGTGGTCCCTATTTTTCTACTTGCATTTTTACGTGCTTTCGAACTGCTAGGTTGGCGAAGCTGGGGACAAGTAATGGGAGCTCACTCCATACGCGGCGCTAGGGATTCGAACCACTGAATTGCTGACCTTTCTGATCGATAAGCTCAGCGTCTCAGCCACTGAGCCTCCGCATCCCTAAAATGAGGTTACAGGACAAAATCTAGGCTGATTACTACCAAAATTAAGATAATCCTTGATTTACAAGCAAATTGGGACCATAAATTTCCATTGCTAAGCAAGTTGGTTCAGGGAGACATGCTTGATTTTGCAACATTCTTTTATTTGCCGGGCATAAACAAATCACAGTAGGTTTTAAATAAATAATAATAATAATCCAAGGGCATTAAGCGAATCTGGCTTCCCCCATTGACTTTGCTTGTCAGAAGACAATGGAGAATGTGGCAAATCGATCATGTGACCACAGGGATGCTTAGGTGCAAGGGACTGATTGTAGGTCACTGTTTTTTTCAGTGCTCTTGTAACTTGAAATGGTTGCTAAATGAACAGTTGTAAATATAGTTCCAAATGGTGCAAAGCTAGCAGCATCTTCATGTGAGGAACATCAACCTGGATACATCCCCAGCATTCTCATGGGCTGGCAAGGGAAATGCTGGGATCTGAAACCCAGAGGGCAGCAGGAAATGCACCTGCGTTATATTTCAAGTCTAGACTAGTTTTCAGATGGGTATTTTAATGTTTCATGGAATGCCTTAAATCTCAATTGGACTTCCTTCCCCTTCTCCTCTTCCTTTAGTTGGAAGAGACCTTGGAGGTCTTCTAGCCCAACCCCCTGCTCAAGCAGGAGACTCTATAACATTTCAGACAAATGAATGTCCAGTTTTTGTTAAAACCCTCCAGCAATGGAGCATCCATAACTTCTAAAGGCAATCCATTCCATTCATGCATCGTTCTCACTGTCAGGAAATTTCTCCTTAGTTCCAGATTGCTTCTCTTCCTGATTAGCTTCCATCCAATATTTCTTCTTTTGCCTTGGAAAAATAAAGTTGACCCCAGTGACGTGTGGTAAGGTTTATGGCTAGTGAGGCAAGTGGGCAAAAGCCGCCCTATGTTGGACACAGCGGCAGCCGCGGCGCTGTGTCCGCCATAGAGACGGG
Organism: Thamnophis elegans; assembly: GCF_009769535.1. Lineage (NCBI taxonomy): Eukaryota > Metazoa > Chordata > Lepidosauria > Squamata > Natricidae > Thamnophis > Thamnophis elegans. Next base: position 18,623,502 of record NC_045556.1, on the reverse strand, counting down.
ACACCTCTATGTCAGACACAACGACAGGGCTTTCGGACGCCCCAGCGCTATGTCCGCCAGAGAGGCGGGATGCCTCTATGTCGGACATAGTGGCAGGGCGGCATTGCCTCTAGCGCCGGGGCGTCCAAAAGCCCTCCTGCTATGTCCAACATAGAGGCATCCCGCTATGTCCAAAAGCTTGCTGCTATGTCCAACATAAAAAAAAGTGCCAGAGGCGGGTAAAACACACACACACACACACACACACACAGACAAATTACTTACAATAATACAATTACTTAGAAATTACATTAATTTTGAATTCCTCCCCATCCCTCCGACCCCACATACCTTTTCCAGCTGTTTCACAGAGGATTTCAACTCTGCTCTTGTCTGCCATGGTGAAAATGTAAAAATGTAAAAGGAAAAAGGCAAGAGCTGCTGAGGTCAGGCTAGGCTAGCTGCTGACAGAGTCCCCAATGGATGACGCTGCTTAACTGTTTAAAAAGCCTCTAAAAAAACCACCCTCTACAGGAGGAGGTGAGAGAACCACGTGCCTCATCTACATAAGGAATTTTTTGGCTTTTAACCCTTGCTTAACTCTGCTCGAGTAATCATAAAGTCAGACTAAATGAGGCACATGGTTCTCCTGCCTCCTCCTGTAGAGGGCACTTTTTAGAGGCTTTTTTAAACAGTTAAGCACTAAGCAGAGTCATCCACTGTGACTCTGGCAGCAACTACCTCAGCCTTTTTGCTTTTACATTTTTTTTTTCTTTTGATGATGACAGTGGTGAGGCCCTGCTTCCCCTGACTGCACATCATTGGTTGACCCCATCTTCTTTGTGGAAGTCCTTCTCGGATAACCTCATTAGATGGCCAAATCTGGAAGAAATGTGTATGTACAAATATTGTGCAATGCATTGTTGTAGAAAGCAGGGGATGGAGACATCCCCAATCCTCCACCTTACTTCTTGAGCAGCTGCAGTTAGGCCCAGCCCTTTAAAGTTGACCAAGTTGGGAAAAACTAGCTTAATTTAACTTTGGAGCTCAACCTTTTCTCTCTTTCTCTCTTTCTTTTTCTTTCTTTCTCTCTTTCTTTTCTTTCTCTCTCTCTCTCTCTTTCTTTCTTTCTCTTTCTTTCTTTCTTTCTTTCTTATATTAGATATAAATATAGACATGATATGAATACAGGAAATGGATACAAATAAGCGGGGACAGTAGGACAGGGACGGTAGGCATGCTGGTGCACTTATGCACGCCCCTTACGGACCTCTTAGGAATGGAGTGAGGTCAACGGTAGACAGTCTTAGGTTAAAGTTATGCGGATTTGAAGATAACAACAGAGTGAGGTAGTGCATTCCAGGTATTTACCATTCTGTTGCTGAACTTGTATTTTCTGCTATCAAGTTTGGAGCGCTTTCCCTTGAGTTTGTATCTATTGTGTGCTCTTTTTTTTTTGCAGCCATTTCTTCCAAGTTCAAAATAATGGGAGAGGGGAGGAATCCGAGAAACCCCTGCTGTAGACCCCCTTAGACACATGATAGCTTTGCTTCTGAGTTGTAGTTCTGATCTTTCTTATAGGTTCCACAACGATACTCTGCTGGACCCTGCCCTCTATAAATATAAGAGCAACTTGATTTTGAAGAATTTGAAGATGAACCAAGCCGGACGATATTTTTGCAAGACCAGCAATGAAGCAGGTTCGGTCAAGTCTCAAAGCGCAACCCTTTCTCTCATAGGTGAGTTGTTTTCAGGGAGATCTGAGATGGACCCAGAAGTAGGCTGAACAGGGAGAGCCAAAGGTCCCAGATGTGGCCCCGGGATGCGTAAAATACTCAGGTCTGGGATAGGTGATGGAAGTGGTAGGTATTATTATTATTATGGTTGCCATAAAGAAGAGGGATGGGGGGGGGGGGTCAAGCTATTTTCCAAATCACCAGAAGACAAGAAAAGAAACAACAGATGGAAATTAAGCAAGGAGAGAAGCAACCTGGAATTAAGGAGAAATTTCCTAACAGTGAGAACCATTAATCAATGGAATGACTTGCCTCCAGAGGTTGTGGGTGAGTGCTTCAAAACTACAAGACTTTAAGAAAACATTGGAGAGCCACTTGTCTGAAATGGTATGTCCCAAAGGTGCTTTTTCAAGAGGCAACGGGACTTTCTGATTTTTCTTGAAGACATTTCGCTTCTCATCCAAGAAGTTTCTTCAGCTCTGGCTGGATGGTGGGAATGGAAGTTAGAGCTGAAGAAGCTCCTTGAGCGAGAAAGAAAAAAAAACGACCTTCAAAGAAAAACCAGAAAATCCGCTTGCCTCTTCAAAAGGCATCTTTGGGACAACCATGCCTGGAGGACTGAAATGATTGACATTTGAAATGGCATAGGAGTTCCTGCCTGAGCAGGGGGTTGGACTAGAAGACCTCCAAGGTCCCTTCCAACTCTCTAGACTTTGAAAGAGAGACACACAAGAGAAACCATGCCTACAACAAGATTAGAATCCCTTAGGGATAAAGTTCTTGCTATGATATAGTATGAACATAACATGAGGTGAAGTGCATAACATACAAAACGCACAGAGGTAGTCCTCAAGTTACAACTTTTCCTTTAGAGAACATTTTGTGACCGTTTTCCACACTTATGACACTTTTGAAGCAACCCCATGGTCATTGGATCAAAATCCAGACCCTTAGCAACTGACTCATATTTATGACGGTTGCAGTGTCCTAGGGTCCTGTGTTCACCTTTTGCGACCTTCTGACAAGCAAAGTCAGATTCACTTAACAACTGTATCACTAACAACTGCAGTGATTCACTTAATAACGGTGGCAAGAAAGGTCTTAAAACCAGGCAAAATTCACTTTAACAACTGTCTCGCTTAGCAGCAGCTCAGTTGTGGTCATAACTCGAGAACCACCTGAAATTTCTACTTTTGTGAGGACTTTTTCTTGTAATTTAAACCAAAGTTAAATCAGGGTGCACAACAAAAGGATTTTGCTCTTTTGAGGCAGGATTATAAAGAAACTGTCACTCTCCACCCTTCCACCTGCGTTTAGCATTTTTTAAAATGGGGGTAAAAATCTAAGATGCCCTTTTCTCTATCTAGAAAAATCCAAGATGCCATTTTTTTCTATCTGGGGGAGAGAGAAAAACCTCTAGAAAAATCCAAAATGGCATTTTCTCGATTTAGGAAAAATTCTAGAAAAATTCAAGATGCCATTTTTTTTTCTATCTGGGAAAAAAATTCTAGAAAAATCCAAGATCCTCTTTTCTCTATCGGGGGGGGGGGGGGAGTCAAGAAAAACCCAAATGCCCCTTTCTCTTATCTAGAACAAGTCCTGGTGTCCCCTCAATGTATGAAGTTGCCCATTTGCAGATTCCCCCCTGCTCCATATTGTGATCTTTGTAAAAATGACCTACCACCAATCAAAAAGGTATCCCATCCCTGGTTGAAGACAACTCTTACCATTGATGGCCACAACTTGATAAGTAACCTATGGAATTGATTTTAACAGGAAAGAACCGAACACCCTGTGAGTCCAGGCCGGAGAGTTATCTCATCCGACTGCCCCACGATTGCTTTCAGAACTCGACCAATTCTTTCTACTATGACGTTGGTAGATGTTCAGCTACCACATGCTCCGGAACATTACGTGAAGGTTTCTGGTGCAAGGACACCATAACTTACTGCTGTGGGGTCTCCAAGATGCAAACACGGGATATAACATGTGCCGGCTACACGCTTCCCATCAAAGTCCCGGTGGAGTGTGGCTGCCAGAAGTGCACCGAGGTCAAAGTCACCGTGCGAGGACGAGCTGTGGCGTCTGATACGGGAGAGCCCATGAGGTTTGGTCATATCTATATGGGGAACAACAGGATCAGTATGACTGGCTACAAGGGCACCTTTTCTGTGCAAGTGCCCCCAGACACCGAGAGGCTGGTTCTCACCTTTGTGGACCGCCTGCAGAAGTTTGTAAACACCACCAAAGTGTTGCCGTTCAACAGAAATGGTGTAGCGGTGTTCCATGAGGTCAGGATGTTAAGGAAAAAGCCACCAATCACACTAGAATCCACGGAGACTAACATGATTCCCTGGGAGAAATGGAAGGAGAAGATCCAATCGCCGAAGTTGAAATCCCTCCCAATACATTTTACCGGCTGAACGGAGAACTCTACGCGGGGAAAGTGAAAGCCAGCGTGACTTTCCTGGACCCCAGAAACGTCTCCGGTGCAGCCACGGCACAGTCTGACTTGAATTTTGTAGATGCTGAAGGGGACATGCTTCCTCTGAGGACGTACGGCATGTTTTCTATGGATTTCACAGACGAAACGGCTACAGAATCTCTCAACGCGGGCCAAGTGAAGGTCCGTCTGGACTCTGCTCAGATCAAAATGCCAGAACACCTGCAAGGGATGAAGCTTTGGTCTCTGAATCCACAAACCGGTTTATGGGAGGAAGAAGGGGATTTTGAACTGGACCACAGCAGGCGTGGAAAGCGAGAGGAGAGGACATTTCTGGTGGGCAACATGGAGATACGAGAAAGGAGGCTGTTCAACTTGGACGTCCCCGAAAACAGACGGTGCTACATCAAGGTCCGGGCTTACCAAAGAGAGAGATTCCTGCGCAGTGAACAGGTTGCAGGTGTGGTAGTTTCCGTTATCAACTTAGAACCAACCCCAGGATATTCTACCAACCCTAGAGCTTGGGGGCGCTTTGACAGTGCTGTCACCGGCTCTAGTGGTGTTTGTGTCCCAGCTTTCTGTGATGACCAAAACCCAGATGCCTACAGTGCCTACATCATGGCTAGTCTTGGAGGAGAAGAACTTGAAGCGGTTGCTTCCTCCCCTCAACTTAACCCTTTCACTGTGGGAGTGCCACAACCATACCTCAGCAAGCTCAAGTACAGGAGAACCGATCATCTGGATCCCAACATGAAGAAACGGCCTTCAGGATCAACGTGGCCAAGCCTACGCCCAATATCGCCGAAGAGAGCAATGGTCCCATATACCCTTATGAAAAGCTGCACGAGTGTGAAGTGGCTCTCCCCTCCGCGGCTCACTTCAGGTTTTACAGAGTAGAAGGAGACCAATATGACTACAACACCATTCCTTTTAATGAGGATGACCCTATGAACTGGACGGAAGACTATTGGCTTGGTGGCCCAAACCGATGGAATTCAGGGCATGTTATATTAAAGTGAGGATCAACGGCCCCCTTGAATTGATTGTGAGATCTCGCAACACAGGGGGCACCCATCCACGGACTGTCGGCCAGTTGTACGGCATCAGAGACGTGAGAAGCATCCGTGCTATGGGCCATCGCAACTTTTCAACAGCATGTCTAGAGTTCAAGTGCAGCGGCATGTTGTACGACCAAGAACGTATTGACCGGACGCTGGTGAAGATTATCCCCCAGGGCAGTTGTTATAGGCAGAGCGTGAACAACATGTTGCACGAATATCTGGTAAACCACCTCCCCGTGGCCGTGAACAATGACTCCAGCGAATATACGATGTTGGCTCCTCTCGATCCGCTTGGTCACAACTATGGGATCTATACCGTGACCGATCAAGATCCTCGGACAGCCAAAGAAATAGCTCTGGGTCGATGTTTTGATGGGACCTCTGACAGCTCTTCTAGAATTATGAAGAGCGATGTGGGCATAGCGCTAACGTTCAATTGCCATGAAAGAGACACACGAGAAAATGTGTTCCAGTCCCTAAGGAACGTAGCTAGGTTTCCAGACAGCCCTTCTAGAGAGAGAACTGGCGTAAGAAGACGAAGTGAAAGTCCTGTTGTTAGAGTCCCTCAAAAGTCCAATAAACTTTGGTACCCTTGCTCCTCAATGGGCAGCTCTGTGAGAATCCCAGCCCCCTTATTAATTCATGAACTAGAGTTGACCCCACATCATACCATACATCCTTGCCAATTCCATATTTTTCAGAGTATAAGATGTGCCTTTTTCCACCCTAAAAGAGCGTAGAAATGTTGGTGCATCTTATACACCGAACAAAGCCATTTTGGCCCTCCCGAAGCCCCACCCTTGGATCCCTTTTTTTGTAAAAAAAAATGGCCAAGAAATGGCTGTTTTTGCAAAAACGGGGGCATTTTTGCCTTCCCCAAACCCCCCAGAAGCACTCTTCAGTCTTCAGCAGGGCTGGGGGAAGGGGGAAAATGCCACCGTTTTGGTGAAAAAAACAGGCCTGTTTTTGCCTTCCCCCCAGCCCTATTGAAGCCTGCAGAGTGCTCCTGGGGGGCGGGGAGGACATAAACTTTTTTTTCTTACTTACCTCTTTGAAATCTTGGTGCATTCTTACACCAGTGCGTCTTATAGTCTGAAAAATACGGTACTTTGAGTTTTTATTCAAATATTTTACACATGCAATAAGAAATACATCCGAAGAAAAGAAATACAGTAAAAAGACAAGCAAGCAAAAGGAGAAAGAAACTAGATAATCCTTGCCAATATCGAGAGGAATGGGAAGGTGCTGCTTATGTGATGCTTTACATGTCCTTCATTGGCCTTCGGAGGTCCTCAGAGAAATGCGAGGAGCATCTCCAAAGAGCCAATAATAGACCAAATAGGTTTTCCCATCTGGTTCTATCCAGGTGTGTTTACTTCCATCATATTAATTCCCAAGTAGCATGCAAGGTTAGTCCCTCATGACAGAAAGATACAGGTAGCTCTCAACTTGCAACCCATTTGTTAGAGGCCATTAAAAATTACAATGGCAGGGACAAAAGTCCTTGCATTATGACTGTAGCAGCATCCCCACAGTTGTGCGAGAAAAATTTGGGCACTTGGCAACCGGTATATATTTACAATGGTAGTAGCATCCGGGGGAAATCACGTGATCACCATTTTGCGACACCCCCCCACCCCCCACGGCCAGCTGGCTTCCAGCAAGCAAAATCCAAGGCGGAAATTGAATTAACTTACTGCTCATGATTCATCAAAGAACTCCAGTGATTAACTGAACCACCATGGCAAAAACAGTTGCAATATCAGGTGTATCTCACTTAACAATGGTCATAGGCCGAGGATTATCTGCACCAGATTGGAGGCACTTAAATTATACTGTGGTCTTAAAAAAATATGCAGCAGGTAGCTAATGATATCAATATAAAATTGAATGGAGTCATTTGCTTTGGGGTATTAAAAGCCAAGATTACTGGGGAATCATAGCATCTCTAGGGTTGGATTCTCATCAACAGTATGCTAAATATGGTTTATATTGAAATAAACCGCCATTGGCTGAGTTTGCACAGTATGTTAAATCACAATGCTATTTCTTTGGCTTTGGCTTAACAAGTTGCATGACAGCAGCATTCATGATTTACTTCCTGAAAGAAATTCCTGAATTCGGCAATAAAATTAATAAATTTCCATCTCTCTTATTTTTAAAAAATGTTTTGCAAGTGCTTTCACCAGGCTACATATCTGCCAATAGAGAGGGGTCCACAGCCCAGGCCACCGGTAAATGCCTTCAGAGTTAAAATTTGCTGTTCTGAACCAACATCAGTTTTAGAATATTATCTTTAAAAATGTTGCTGGCCTATTCCTAAAAAAATTAAAAGGCTAAAGCATTAATAATCTATTTATATAATTATGGCCCTGCATTTCTGTAAATGATTCAATGTTATATACGAAGTTAGCAGAAAAGATGGGAGGGAGAATACGTAAAATAAAGGAATATATGCAAACTGCTTGCCGGATAAAGATTTGTTACGCTAAATTTTTATTTGGGGAGATGGTAACCTTTGTTTGCAGAAGGTCTCAGAGTACAGGCAAAGCCAACAACTAATAATCATGGCAATGATACCGATAAGACAAAGTAGTGAGTTGAGTTGAGTTGATTGGTCTTGTATGCCGCCCACTCCCGAAGGACTCCGGGCGGCTTACAATAAGAAGGGAAGGGGATAAATAAACAAAAACAACACTTTAAAATACGCAACATTCACAGTTACCGTGGGGCTGGATATTTCACAAGCCCCCCAGCCTGCTGGAGCAGCCAGGACTTGGTCGCTTTGCGGAAGGCCGGGAGGGTAGTAAGGGTCCGGATCTCCACGGGGAGATCATTCCAGAGGGCTGGAGCTGCAACAGAGAAAGCTCTCCCCGGGGAGTCGCCAGCTGACATTGGCTGGCAGATGGAATCCGGAGGAGACCTAACCTGTGAGATCTAATCGGTCTTTGGGAGGTAATCGGCAGGAGGCGGTCTCTCAGGTACCCAGGTCCGATGCCATGTAGGACTTTATAGGTAACGACCAGCACCTTGAAGCGGGTCCGGAGACTAATGGGTAGCCAGTGCAGCTCGCGGAGGATAGGTGTGACGTGGGTGTACCTGGGTGCACCCACAATAGCTCGCGCGGCTGCGTTCTGGATTAACGGAAGTCTTCGAACACTCTTCAAGGGCAGCCCCATGTAGAGCGAACAGATGAGAAGGATAAAAGTAAGGTTCTACCATTTAGGCAAGAAAAACAAAATGCACAGGTACAGTATAGGTGGTACCTTGCTCAACAGTAGTAACTGTGAGAGGGATCTTGGAGTCCTAGTGGACAACCATTTAAATAGGAGCCAGCCATGTGCAACAGCTGCCAAAAAACCAACACAGTTCTAGGCTGCATAAACAGGAGGGAGAGAATGAAGATCACATGAAGGGTTAATACCATTTTATAATGCCTTGGTAAGGCCACACTTGGAATCCTGCATCCAGTTTTGGTCACACAATGTAGAAAAGATTGGAGACTCTAGAATAGAGCAGAGAAGAGCAACAAGAGGATTAGGAGACTAGAGGATTAAGCATATAAAGAATGGTTGCTGGAATTGGTAATGTCTAGTTTGATGGAAAGAAGGACTAAGGGAGACCATGATAGCAGTGTTCTAAATCTCAGGGGCTACCGCAAAAGAAGAGGGGGTCAAGCTAGTCTCCAAAGCACCTGAGGCAGGATAAGAAGCAATGGGTGGAAACTAATCATGGAGAGAAGTGGCTTAGAACTAAGGAGAATTTCCTGACAGAACAATAATCAGTGGAACAACTGGCCTCCAGAAGTTGTGGATGCCCAACACTGGATGTTTTAAGAGATGTTGGATAACATTTGTCTGAAGTGGTTGTAGGGCTTTTCATGCCTGAGCAGGGGTTTGGACTAGAAACCTTCAAGGTCCTTCCAACTCTGTTATTCTAAGGGCAGTCCATTAGACGGGCAGGAAAAAGTTGTAAAAGGATGATGTTGGTGAGGTGCTGAATACACTTTTGTGTACAGCTGTGTGTATTTACACTTGTGTATCCTCACTGGCTACAATTCTTCTTAGCTATTCTACAATAAGTTTACTTATCGGGAATTCTTGGATTCTCAATTTGATGATTCTGGCTTCTGAAGGACCTTAGGGACGGATTTGTATGTGGAACCAACTCTATTACACAAGTCAGCATTCTAAATATCAGTCGTTGCAACGATTTGTGCGACATACCTACACAAGATGTTATAAAATCATTTATTGTTCAATAATACAACATGTGTGTCCTTAACTTAGTTAATCCTGCTCAACTGCATTTTTTAAGTTGGAAAAAGATGGATCCAGAAGCAGAAAGTACGGCTCCTGAAAAATGAGACTGCAAGACTGAGAGTGTTTTGAAGCTTTAAATAGGCCAGAATAAACACACTGTCCAGGTACTAGTCCTTTGTGTTATCCACGCCACAATATCAGCTGCACAGCACTATCTTTATGATTGTTTATTTTCTCCCATCAATGTTTTCCCATCGATCAATTCTGGGACAAGCTGAGATGCTTCCAATTTAGCTCTTCATGCAGAGTTAGTACTTTCACGCATTGCTGGAAATTGTATCACAATTATTCTGCACAGTCGGTGAATTTTTCAGCTTCTTTTTCACTGTGGTCAGCTTGAGTGTTTGAAACCGGCAATTCCTGAGAGCCGTTGAGAATTGTTCTGTGACAATGAATGTAGGTAGCCGTTGTAGAAGTCGGGTGCTGTCAATTTCTTTTTATGTATAATAGTTTTGACTCAACCCAACCTCCTAGAAAGGGAAAAGAGGGGAGGGAATACACACACAGAGAGACACACACAAAAGCTGAGCAAATCTACAACTCATCAGGAGTAATTCCATTGCAAGAAACTTAAAGATAAAGGTAAATGTTCCCCTCGCACCATATATGCTAGTCATTCTAGGGGGCGGTGCTCATCTCCGTTTCAAAGCCGAAGAGCCAGCACTGTCCGAAGACGTCTCCATGGTCATGTGGCCGGTATGACTAAACTCTGAAGGCGCACGGAACGCTGTTACCGTCCCCCACAAGGTGGCCCCTATTTTTCTACTTGCAATTTTACATGCTTTCGAACTGCTAGGGTGGCAGAAGCTGGACAAGTCATGGGAACTCACTCTGCTACGTGGCGCTAGGGATTCAAACCGGCCGAACTGCCAACCTTCTGATCAACAAGCTCAATTTCTTAGCCACTAAGCTTAGGTGGAACCTAATCTGAATCCAGCATCCTGGCATTATTAGATTCATTTTAAAAAACAAACAGACGTACATTTTGATTTGTAAAGGGCAATCTGAGAAAACCTATGGGCTCTCTTTAGAGAAGACTCGGGACTTGGTTGATAAGATTTTAATATGAACAGTAGTGAGGAGGGACAGTGTAACCCAAGACAATGCTAGAAACGTTGCATTTGACTGCCATTCTCTTTCTTCATCTCTCAGATGAAACGGAACAGGACGCATTTTGGGAGCCCAACCTCCTTTAAAAAAGGAGTAAGAATATCACATGCACACACACACACACCTACCTTGCAACGGATCAGCAGGATCTTTAATTGCTTGTGGTACAACACCAACCCTGGAGTTGCCTCTTTTTCAGCTACACCCTTATCTATAGAACATTATAAACAGTTAGGTCATTCTTGCCTCTTCACAGTAAAATCCAAGTTCCAAAGTGTTATTAAAATCATACTTTTGGTTAACTCTTATAGGGGAAGGCTGATTTGTTTAATACTACAAAGAACTGAATATATTCACAAAGAGCTGCGGTGGCGCAGTGGTTAGAATGCAGTATTGCAGGCTCACTGCTCACTCCAGGAGTTCGATTCTGGACGGCTCAAGGTTGACTCAGCCTTCCATCCTTCTCAGGTTGGTAAAATGAGGACCCAGATTGTTGGGGGCAAGAGGCTGATATAGTAAACACTTAGAGAGGTCTGTGAAGCACTGTGAAGTGGGATAAGTCTAAGTGCTATTGCTATTGCTATTCGTATTCTATTCTCGTTTCCATTCGGTTCTGCATTCTGTTCTATTCTCTATTCTATTCTATTCTACTCCACTTCCACTCTACATTCCATATTCTGTTGTATTCTATTCTATTCTGTTCCATGACGTTTGGTGCCATGCCGTGCCGTTCCATTCCATTCCATGCCATGCCATGCCATTCTGATTCTTGCAATTGCTATTGCTAATGTCTATACATTGTCACAGAGGGCAACCAAAAGAGAATATTCCTCTCTTCTCCTTGTAGGCACCAAACAGAGTGTCATCTTTTCATGCACATTTTTCTACAGATCATTCTAAGATTTATAGGTTAAAGACAAGGTATTTAATGTTCTTAGAAAGAAGAATGCACTCAAGCAGTTTGATTCCAAAAAGAAAAGAAGAAGAAGGATTTGCAAAATGGGAAGTCAGAAGGTGTTCAGTTTTGTTTCACCGACCGTCTGTTGTTATTTAGACACTGCCAGTATTACGATGTTCTCGATCAGAGTGCTAAAGGTTTCTTATAAGTACCAGTGAAATCTGGTAGCATTTCCTCTTCTTCAAAGTCCAATAGTTTTACACTGGAACCCATCCACAGCGTCTTTAGAGGCATCTAAAAACATACAGCACTGTGTAAGTTAAATAGTTGCAGAAGATCACATACATTTCGGTTAAATTATTCTTGTTCACTTCAAATAGAACCTAATTCCCTCTTATGTCAAATGTAACATGATTGCTTCAGGGTCTGTTAGAAAAAACAGGCCAGTTTTTCCTCCCAATCCCAAGGAAAGATGAATATGAACATTTTTCATACTGAAATGAATTTGGTTTAAGTAGTTAGCTGATCTACTAGCTTAAGAGACACAGAGGCTCAGTGGCTAAGACACTGAGCTTGTCCATCAGAAAGGTCAGCAGTTCAGCGGTTCGAATCCCTAGCGTTGCATAACTGAGTGAGCTCCTGTGACTTGTCCCAGCTTCTGCCAATCTGGCAGTTCGAAAGTATATTAAAAATGCAAACAGAAAAATAGGAACCACTTTTGATGGGAAGGTAACAGCGTTCTGTGCGCCTTCGGCGTTGAGTCATGCCAGCCACATGACCATGGAAACGTCTTCGGACAGCGCTGGCTCTTCAGCTTTGAAATAGAGATGAGTACCGCCCCCTAGACTCAGGAACGACTAGCACACATGTGCGAGGGAACCTTTACCTTTACCTAATTTACCTAGCTCAGTGGTGTCAAACTGGCATCCCAGTTTGAATGGGTCATGCGCTCATCCACCTCAAGCCACAACCAGCAAATGGGAAAAATGTCGTCGATGGCAATGTGACGCGGCAAGTTTGACACCTGTGTACTAGGTACTGTATTTTAATTGTATTTTAATCGGAAGGGAGCCATAGTAGAACCAAAAGAATTTGCATTTTTATCTCTGCCAAGTTAAATTCCGAGAGGAGACTCAGAGTTCAGTAAGAGGAACTCAAACTCTTCTTACTCATTTGTACGGCATATTTTTATACATGCTCCATTTTATCCATTAAAAAATCCATCAAGGTCACTTCCTGGGGGCGTGGCCTGTTGCGAGGAGGGCTCCACCGAGCTCCTCAGAGATCTGGTCTGTATATCTAAATAAGATCATAGATAGCACCCCTTTTTGGCTAAGAAAGGGGCAGGGAGGATAGCTCCGTAGACTAGGGTCTATTCGTAAGCCACAGCCTTTTTCTTTTTTTTGGCTGTGGAAGAGATTAGATCCAGCCGAAGCGGAGCTTTATCTCCGGCCAGTTCTTCTCAGCTGCCTTTTTTTTTTTTGGCAGCCCCAGACAGGCTAGCCCCCCCCAGGACAAAACAAAGTTTTCTCAAGCTAGATTTGATACGGGAGGGTACCACCCCTGTGAGATTTATGCTTTTATTACTATCTTAAATACCAGCACCATTCGTCTTAAAGACTTCTTTGTTTAAATAGACTTCAAAATGGCGATTTCTCTCCGTGGATGATTACTGGATGTACTTAGCCAGGTTTATCTTCCTGCAGACCGCTCCTTAACAAAACAAACTCTTTTTCTTTGGAAATAGAGGGGAGCGAAGCGCTGCTTACTTGTTTTATTTATTATGGCACCCAGATCAAAGAAGCGTCTTGCTACAATGTGTCTAAAGAATTTAAAGAATCTTTTTTGGAAACACAGCCTTTGTCTCCTACGCCCTCTACTGGAGAAGTTTTAACACAGGAATATCTCTTTAAAATACTTAATACCTTTAAGCAAGAATTAAGGAATTTGTATTGCAACTTTATGATGATCTAAAATCTAAAGTTAATCAAATGAAGGTGAATACGTTTGCAGCCGTGTCTGCCCTGTCAGATTACTCTGCTGAAATAGAGAACAAATTGGAAAGTCTGGAGAAGGCTAATTTTAACTTGACCACCAATATTCAAATTTTACAAGAAAAAATTAAAAATAACGAAGAACAGCTTATGGTGCTAAATTTTGATAGGAAGGCATTTTCAATAAGAGTCAGAGGATTCCGTGAAAAGGAGCAAGAGAATTGACAACAGACCTTTGCTGAAGCCTTCAGCCATGCGCTGGGAAGCCCGGGATTTAACTTTGATGGGCAGATTCGGAAAATCTATCGCCAGAACTCATTGATAGCGGAACAGCGACAGCTCCCGAGGGACATAATTATACATTTCTCTACAAAAGAATCTAGAAACGCGATTGTGCAAAAGTTTCATAATAACAGTCTCCGAGTTGATGACCAGGACGTGATTGTCTTCAAAGATATACCTTTCCAGATGTTGAAAGCAAGAAGGGATTACACTTTTTAACTAAAGAGCTTAGGAGTCAACAGATTCGATACAGATGGGAGGCCCCTGCCGGCATCACGGTTACATTTGAGAATCAAAGATTTCGTCTTAATTCTGTTTCGGAGGCTCAGATTTCTATTGTAGGATTCTGAAGGCGGGACTTCCTGACGCGCTTGGAAGAGAGGAGAGACAAGCGGAAGGAGAAAGCAAACGGCTGGCCATGCGGCTGCAAGATTGGAGGGGGTAGCCCCTCCTCCCTCGGAGAAGCAGAAGAACGCAGATCGAGAATTTAGATACTTCAAAAGACTTCCTAAAGTTGAGGACTGAATGGGGGTTTGAGACCTCTCTCCGGTAGAAAAAGTGGACTAATTTTATCAGAAGGGAAAGCTGGGGTGAAACTACTTTGAGCTAGATTCTAAAGTAACGTTAGCATAAATTTGATAGTGGTTAAAAGAATGCGGAATGATTTATGTTGTTTAAACTTTGTTAGATGGGACTATTTTAAAATAGAAGGTTAACTGACTCTTGCCGAAAGTATTATTTGAATATGATCCATGCTATTTAACTTTTATTTGAAGGGAAAGTTGGTTGTAATAGTTCTGAGTTATTTTTCAAATAAACGCTAGTATAAATTTGATAGTGGTTAATATTAGACAAGCAAGAGATGAGGGTAAAATGCATGTGAAATGAACTACGTTCTTTGAGGTAAATACCAGACAAGCAAGGGAAGAGGGCAAAATTTACGTTGTTTAAAGCTTATTAGAACAGGAAGCCGCTTGGGATTATCTTAAGATAACTGTAAAAAGAATGTGGAATGATTTATATTGTTTAAACTTTGTTAGAAGCGACTACCTTAAAATAGAAGGTTAACTGACTCTTGCTGAAAGTATTATTGGAATATGTGGAATGATTCATGCTACAAATCGCTCTGAGTTATATCTAAACAAATGGTAGTATAAATTTGATAGTGGTAAATATCAGACAAGTGGGGGATGAGGGTAAATACATGTGGAATGAACTAAGTTATTTAAATCCTATTAGAAGGGAAGTCGGTTGGAATTATCTTAAGATAGAAATTGATTCCTGTGTAAGGTAATATCTGATCTACGCTGCTTAACCTACTAAGAAGGGGAAATCTGGTTAGATTATTTGAATTATTGTTTGAAAAGGGGGTAAAGAAGATCATTTACGTTGTTTAAATTTTACTAGAAGGGAAAGTTTGATTACTTGTCTGTAAGTTATATTGAATATATGGCATGATCCACGCTGCTTAAATCTTATTGGAAGGGATCATGAGGTTTAGGAAGGAATGGGAGAGCCTACAGAAGGTCGGGGTAAATAGCAAAGAAGTAAGAGATGAGAATAAAACATAGATAGAATGATTTATACTATTTAAGCATAGATAAAGATGGGGGGCTGAGATCAACACAAAGAGTGGTTTCTTTTTTTTTCTTTTTTCTCTTTTCTTTTTTTTTTCCTTTTTTTTTTTTCTTCTCTGCTTTTCTTTTTCTTTTTTTTTTGATATATTACTTTTATTTTTTAATCATATGTATACAAGATATTTTAGATAGAAGGTAGTGCCAGGTGTGGGCCCTGGAAGTCGGGAGGATTAGGGATGGGGATTGTGGGGGGTGGGGTGGGGGGGTGTTAACATAGTTTTAACAAGAACAAGAATGTATTTATATACGGTGGTTCTTTTTTCTTTTTATATTATTATTATTATTTTTTCCTTGGTTCATTTTACTTTTATCAGATCAAACAACACTCGAATAAAGGCATACACCAAGGAGGGAGGTAGATGGGAAGGAAGAGGGAGGAGTAAGGAAGGAGTAAGGGGAATGTAAGGAGTAAGGGGAATGTAAGGAGGGGTGTCTGGGGAGTAAGGGGAGAAGGAAGGTTTGAGGGGAAAGGGAAGTAGGAGGGGAGTGTTAGAGGGAGAAAGGAAAGTTGGAGGGGGTAGATGGGGTGTATGGAGGAGGTGGGGTTGTGAATGATGAGTTGTGTTTCCTTTTTACTTGTTCGTTTTCCCTTTTTCTTTTTTTTTCTTTTTTTTTCTTTTCTTATAGTAAATACCCTGTATATAAATGATTGCAAATGGAATGTGAAAATTGAATAAAATATTTTGAAAGAAAAAAAATCCATCACATCAAACAAAAATATCCTGCAATATTTCCCTATTTTTAAAAAAAATTACACTGTAGTTCCAGAATATACAGTATATCACAGAAGTTGAGTACCCCCCCTCACATTTTGTAAATATTAAGTATATCTTTTCATGTGACAACACTGAAGAAATGACACTTTTTTTTTGCCAGCAGTTAAGGCATTAATGGCTGTATGTTGCGTTATTTTGAGGGGACAGCACATTTTACACTGTTATACAAGCTGTATACTCCCTACTTTACCATTGTAGCCAAGTGTCATTTCTTCAGTGTTGTCACATGAAAGATATACTTACCCGTGTTTCCCCGAAAATAAGGACAGGGTCTTATTTTCTTTTGACCCCCGAAATAAGTGCTTGGCCTTATTTTCAGGGAGGTCTTATTATTTTTGAGGTGCAGAAGGCAATGAGCGTGGTCACCTCATGGCTGCTGCTGTATTGCAATATTTTTTGGGAGGGCTTATTTTTGGGGGAGGGCTTATTTTAGCGCATGCGCTCAAAAGCCAGATTGGTCTTATTAATACATCTTATTTTTCGGGGAAACAGGGTAAATTTTCACAAAATGTGAGGGGGTGTACTCACTTCTGTGATATATTGTAGTTCCCACCAGCAACCCAGCTTCATCCAAGGGCTGAAAATCAAGATTATTTTTGTAAAAAGCTGCTTCTGAATTTAAATGTCTGATTGATAAGTGACCTGAGAGGCTGACCTTACCATGGCTCCTAAGGCACGATGTATCCTTAGTATCTGCTCAGCAGTTTGTTTTTCCCACTGAACACAGCTCATTGCAACCGTGACTTTAGGAGCTTTAGAGGAAAAGAAAAGAAAATCGACCACTTTTTCATCCTGCGTCTTTAAACAATTGAAAGGATATTTTCCAATGTCCTGGTATTGTTTAGAAGCTATTCTTTTCGGTTGATAAGTAATGGGTGATCCCTCTTCTTCCCTCTTTAAATAAGAGACATTGGGGTCCCTGACACCTCAAAAATTAACCCTTGGTTGCCAAGCATTCAACTTCATTACAAAGTATTTGAGTTTAAGAGAGGATGGAAGCAGGGAGAATCAGAGAAAACGTGTTACAATCATCTTCTTAGCAAAGCAGCTACCATTTTTCCTTGAAAATAAGACAGGGTCTTATTTTCTTTTGACCATCAAAATAAGCACTTGGCCTTATTTTCGGGGAGGTCTTATTATTTTTTGGGGTGCAGGAAGCAGCGAGTGTGATCACCTCATGGCTTGCTGCTGGGTTGCAATATTTTTGGGTTGGTCTTATTTTTTGGGGAGGGCTTATTTTAGCGCATGCACTCAAAAGCCTGATGGGCTTATTATCCGGGGTGGGTCTTATTTTCAGGGAAACAGATATATCTACATTACAAATGAAATTGGTGATAATACCATGTGTTACTCCTTCTTTGGGTTGTTCTTTCTTCTTGCTTAAACTTTCTGGTAAGTTTTGCAAAACGGCAATCAGCTGCGGGGGAAAAAAAAATCCAGACTGTGTGTAAGTTGAAATGAAGAACAGATTCTCCTTTTTCATAACCCTCATCGCTAAGAGACAGGAAGTGACCAGTTCCATCCTTTTCTAGGACTTATCCGAGCCAGATTCATTCTAGGAGTTCTGTGGTAGCCAGATCTTATTCTATGAGGTTCAAACCCTCTACTGGAAATGGAATTTGTGGACTTTTGCACCCCTATATTTTCCACATCACAGGCTGGAAACAACCACATCACAGGCTGGATGCGGCCCACAGGCCTTGAATTTGACAACCCTGGTTTATGCGAAGACTGCAGCGGCTTCTCTTCAGTTCAGGTGAACTGGTAGTGGCAACTGCAGGAGGCTCTGCCCACTTGCCCCAAGCACTGCGCATGCACAGGAGGCGATGCGCATGTGCAGGCATGGTGCGCACAAGCGAGGTGACCGCACACACTCACATTTGCGAACCGGTAGGGAATATAAGTGAATCCACTTCTGCAAGACTGGCTAGGGAATTCCAGGAGTTTAAGTTCATACACTCTAAAGTTGCCATGTTTGAAAAAACACTAATCTATGCGGTCTACTTAAGTTCTCAGAGAGATATTCCGATGTTATTATAACTCTTTGAATCACCATGGGCTCAGAACAGGTGCTCAGAGAAAACACTTTTGGCATTTATCTGTATCTCCTGTAATTGTTTTCACTGGAGAAAAATGTCATTAAACAAGGGCGTTCATTACCATGTTTTGCGCCTTCTTTGGATAACAGGGGCTCCAGTTTTTTTGCTGAGCAACGGGGTGGAACGGCAAATTCTTCTTGTTTAATAATTGGGCCCACATCAAACCTGGGAAAAGAACATATTACATGAAGCATTTTATCAGATTCTATATGGGATCTAAAACCTAGAAGAGGTAGTGGAGAGGCTGGACAGAACAAAGGCTTTTAGTAATGGGCTTTGAATCTTAAGACTCAAAGGATTGGAGGGGACCTTGGAGGTTTCTCGTACAACCTCATGTTTTGTGCGGAAATCTTCAAACCATTTTGGGCAAAAGGTTGTCCCATCATTTCTTGAAACCTCCATTAATGCTGCGCACACAATTTCAGAAGTGAAAGCTGTTCCACTGCTTAGAACATGTTAGAATAAAGTAGAGCTGGAAGGGACCTTGGAGGTCTTCTAGTCCAGCCCCCTGCTCAAGCAGGATAACAATCTCAGACAGTGACTGTCCAGTCTCTTCTTAAAAACCTCCAGTGATGGAGCACCCACATAATTATATTTTAATTATTATTACATAATTAATAATTCTTATAGTTTCTTACAAATTCTTGCTTAATACCGGTAATTCTCACAGGCCATGTCTTTGCAGACTGGATGCTGAATCAAACAGCCAACATACCTCTTAGGCCTGATCTGCATAATTGTGACCACAGTTACTGTATCTCCATGGAGCACGGTGTGGATGATTGGTGCAGGGCCACGCCACCGTGGAAGATAGCTGGGATGGACATTCAGCATGCCACTGGGTCAAAATATTGGGAAATTAGAACAGGATGACAACAATCCGACAACATTTTAATTTATTATATTTTGGGATTGCATTAGACTTCAAAATGACTCCCAGACGTTTTTAGGATAAAACAATCAAGTTAAAATGCAGCAATGTAACAAGCATAACATATAATGCAATGTAGAAGTGAGGAGTAATTTTTACTGATATCTCAGCGTCCAGTATAACTAAAACACAAAAAGGAAAAAAGGTAAAATCTATAACAATATATGATTTTACAAGGCAAGAAAATCTAAAATGCAATTCTTTCTCCAAAGTCCAGCCAGGCAGGTTTTTGGATTATAACTCCTGAAATTCACAGCCCACACTGCTTTGGGTATCTTGCTGAAACCAATCAATTACCTCATTTTTATCATTTGTAAATCTTGTTAAATC
This sequence comes from Thamnophis elegans, assembly GCF_009769535.1. Taxonomy (NCBI): domain Eukaryota; kingdom Metazoa; phylum Chordata; class Lepidosauria; order Squamata; family Natricidae; genus Thamnophis; species Thamnophis elegans. Next base: position 18,603,904 of record NC_045556.1, on the reverse strand, counting down.
TTGAAGTAAAAAACAAGGATAGAGAAAGCTCGAACAGCATTCTTCAAATGAAAAGGGTCTTCTGCAGTTACAACATAAGCCTAAGACTGAAAATCAGGCTTGTCAGATGCTACATCTTTCTATACTGCTTTACGGAGTGGAGAGTTGCTCTCTGGACATAAAGCCACTTAAAGAGCAATAATAGCAATAACAGTAGACTTATATACCGCTTCATAGGGCTTTCAGCCCTCTCTAAGCGGTTTACAGAGTCAGCATATTGCCCCCAACAACAATCCGGGTCCTCATTTACCCACCTCAGAAGGATGGAAGGCTGAGTCAACCCTGAGCCGGTGAGATTTGAACCGCTGAACTGCTGATCTAGCAGTCAGCCTGCAGTGCTGCATTTAACCACTGCGCCACCTTGGCTCTAGAGCAGTGATGGCAACCTTTTTGGCGTGGTGTGTCAAAAATCGGCAAAAAATCGAGCATAACTCGCGGTGTGTGTCACTTCGACAAAAACATAATTTTGCGCAATTTATAGTTTAAACTACAAAAATGTATAATTGCAATATAATTGTATTTAATAAACCAAAACAAATTATTTTAACATTAACAATTTCACAAATCCAACGTTTTTCCCCCACCATGTTTGGGGCACCATCTGTCGTCACTGACACAACTTTAGATATATCAATGCTTAGGTCGCAGAATGTTTGCATAACAACCTTACATATTTCGCTTCCTGATGTACTTGTTGGCACTGATACTAACTTTATCAACTCTTCTCTCATTGTGTGACCATCAGAATATCGACCAATAATGGCCAACTGAGCATGCGATGTGACAGCAGTAGTTTCATCAAGAGAGATGGAAAAATATTTACAATTCCTTATGTCTCTCTTTAATTGCTGTTGTACGTTTGTGTTCAGTCTCATTATTCGGTCCTTTTATGATATTTCTACTGAGTGGTAACTCAGATATTCTCTTAATAATTGCATCTTTATTCTGCATATCGTGAAATAGAACTGGCGCACATCTTAGGAGAGTTTCTTTAATAAATTCTCCCTCATTAAGCGCTTTTGCATGCTGAGCTATGGAGTGAGCAATGCTCAAACTTGCAGAGTTAAATTTGTAGAGCCTTTCATAAATTTAAGGATGGAGTTAGATTGGCTCTTATAAAGGTGTAGCTTCCTGGAAATGTATTCCCTCCTTTCATCCTCACTTTTTTCCAAGAGCTGGGAATGATTAGTTTCAAAATGTCTATTTATATTCCACGTTCTGCTTACTACCGTTTCAGTACATAGAACGCAAAATGATCTGCCATTTTTTTCTATAATGCCATACATCTCGCTCCATGTCTCTTGAAAGGGTCGGCCACTGCCACTACCACTCCCTTTACTTAACCTTTGTTTTTTATTTTTTGGGTGCTCCATCAGTGGGCCAGTGACAGCAGATAGAATTATAGATAGCCAATTAGGGGTTAACTAGCCTAACAAGCTAACACAACCTCCCCCTCACTTATCTCAGTTATTGTGGGCAATTACAAGTCCATGGCACCCCAATAGTTGCTGCTAATGGTGCTCACAGTTCCCGTTGGCACTCCGCTGTTCCCTGCTGTGGTGCGGTCGTAACCGACAGTCCCAGGAGTAGACTCTCTGTGCCGGCCTGACTGGAGAGAGGCGCGCACTGTTCCCGCGCTCCTCTCCTGCGGGTCCTCCCTCGCCGCGCTGATGACGTGTGTGCGCATGGCACGCACGCCTTACCAGCAGCTCCTGCGCTCAGAAAGGGGTGGCGGCGATACAGTAAGTGAGTGTGGGCAGGGGAGATCACACGTCCCGCCCCCCCCGTTCCTCCAGCACAGATTCTTTCATCCTCGGCGGCCGTGCAGGAGCCGAGGATGAATCGCATGAAATCCTGTGCGTGTCACCCCAAATGGCTACGCGTGTCAGCACTGACACGCGTGTCATAGGTTCGCCATCACTGCTCTAGAGACTAGAAGCATTTGAAATGTGGATTTACAGATGGCTGTTACATTAAGCTGGGTTGACAAAATTAGAAAGGAGGTGATAAGCCACCTGGGAAAGCCAAGGGAAATAATCAAAACCATAAAAAACTACAGTTAGAATATTTTGGATGTGTGATGAGGTACCTGGAAAAATATGGCATACTTCACTTAATCCCCCAAGGAAAGATTGAAGGCCAACGAGGTCCAGGCAGAAGAACATCATGGCTTCAAAATCTAAGGGACTGATCTGGATAAAACTCAGCAGCACTTTCTCGTGCAGCTGTTGATAAAATTAGGATCACCAACATCTGATGACGGATACGGCACAAGAAGACGACTAAGTCTTGTTCTGAAATCTGTCCTGACTGCAATGGCATATAACATTACGCTAGAATGCTGCAATGTCTACTTTATTTTTTATGAACTGCATGCAAAAGATAAGTGTTATTCCTCAACCAGAATTTGGAGGCTGTTGCTCCCAAACAATTATAAGTCAAGAAAGTGTGTATAGGTTTTTGTGTGTAGAATTCTTACTAGGGGAACTTTCGGATGAGGTCCTCACTAAGCAGACGTCCAAACGATGCCACCACGCCAACGTCAAAATTCTCACACTCCCCTACATCAGGCCAGATGTGGATGGGGAGCTGAAACTGCTCTGCATACTTCTTCACAGGGAGTACCTTTGAGTGATTGGGGGGCAGAGTCACCACCTCCAGCTGATCCACAAGCTGGTCTGGCCTTGGCGTTCTGCCCTTGGCAGAGGATCAAAATAGAATAGAATAAACTTTATTGTCACTTTAAATGCACATTAATCAGCATACAATAAAATGAAAGTTCATTGCATTCAGCTCTCAAAAGATAACCATTATACATATACCCACACACAGAGAGACATAAATGACACAGAGAAACATCACAGTCTAGTTCGAATGTATACGTTATATGTGGTGAGAAAAATGAATCTTGCAAGTGTATTAACAGATGGCATAGGGAACAAAGCTCCAACAGAATCTGATAGTTCTGCTAGAAATACTTTGAACCTCCTGCCAGAAGGGAGCAACAGAAACAGACCGTAATTGGGTGTGTGGGGGTCTCTAACAATGCTTCGAGCTCTAAGCACATGGCACTTATAAGCAGCCTCCTGAATAACGGGAAGCGAGCTTCCTAAAATCTTCTCTGCTGTCCTCACCACTCTCTGTATGGACTTTCTATCTGAGGTGTTGCTAACACCAAACCAAACAGGGATGCAGTTTGTTAAAACGTGCCTCTGTAAAAAGTGGGTCAGGACAGGAGGAGAAAGATGTGCTCTCCTCTTCTGATGCAGGAAACGCAGACGCTGGTTTGCATGCTTCACTAAAGATGATGTGTGGAGAGACCAGATTGTGTTATCTGCACCCCCAGATACTTAATATGTTTGACCACCTTCACAGCTGTTGCAACACATGGAGATTCTTTAAAAAGAGTTAAATCTACTATTTTAATTGGGTGGCCAAAGAAAGATGGGAAGCTGCATTTTATCACAACAAAGTGCTTATTTGAAGAATCTTTATGAATTCACTTTGAAATGTAGGAAACCTGACGTTACCTATACCCAGGGTTTAATGGAGTTTCTATAGTCAAAGCAAGTGTTCCGCACACTGAATTTCAGTTCTATTTTTGTCTGTGCTCTCCTATGGCCTTATTGGTGGCTTATAATTCTGCCACTGACATATTGCTTTTGCTCTTCAGGTATAGGAGGGTTTTCAGCTGATATTTTCAGTATGCATTATGACTGTGAAGGTTTTAAGTTCTGGATCAAACATCTTCAACTGAAGGGAGTCAAGGCTGCTGGAGAAAAGAAAACCTCTTGTCCATGCTAATTAAATTAGCCAATGAATTAATGGATAAGCAACTGTGTCAGGTCTAAGTCAGCATCTAGAGTTCCCTCATTTGATTCAAATACAGCCAGGCAAAGCTTGCCTTATGCAATCATCATCGCTAAGTTGTGTGCTTAACTAGTATCATAATAAAATCGCAACTGGATGGGTGGATTCACTCAGGAAAGCACTACAGTTTATAAGGCTTATTTGCCTAATTGGAAGAAACACCACTCAAAAATCCAACCAATAATGTGGTTTATCCATAGGTGTGAGCCCTGTCAAAAGTTAAGAGAGTCCAGGTGTAAGTCACCTGGAACCCCCAAAGTTAGTATCTCCTTTGGGTCAAGCTTACCACAAAACCAAGAGTAGCAAAAAGCTGTAAGCGATTGCTATGTTTTCTTCCCAACCTAGCTTAAAGTCGTGCATTTGCGGATGTTCTTCCATCTCCTATTGCAGCCAAGTTCAAGCCTGCTGGGCTGATAAGAACCAGCCAAGGTTGGTCAGGGGTTAGGATTAGGGTTGTAGATTTGGCACCCAATCCCTGTATCTTCCCATTGATTCATCTCATTTGCTCTCCATTTATAAACTGGTTTAAGAATAAAATGGGGGAGGGGAGGAGGATTTTGTTTTAATAAGCGAAGCAGGGTTATGGCACTCTTATTGTGTTGACGCTCAACTGCTTACAGTACTGTTTCCCAACCTCAGCAACTGTCAGAGGCTGGAAACCAAGAAGGAAATTACTAGGGCTCATCTAAATCTAAGCAGACAACAAATATAATATTGGCTTGCTCTTTGTGTCTATGGAGATTCTCAGTCCTCCAGGTCACGGATGTCCCAAAGGTGCTTTTTCCAAAAGGCAACTGTGTTTGTGTTGGATTTTTATAGCTATAATGTACACTGAAGATGGCATTTAACTTTATTGTACGAAGTGCAATGACGATAAACTAAAACTAAACTTTCTGGTTTTCTTTGAAGACATTGATACAATTATTAATAAATAAATTAATACAATCGAGAGAGTCCAGAGGTATTTCACGAGAAGAATACTCCACTCCTCTGCCCCACAATAGAATACCCTACACCACCAGGCTTGAAATTTTGGGCTTGGAGAAACCTACAACTACACCGCCTATGGTCTGACCTAAGCGCAGTACACGAAATTATCCGCTACAACATCCTACCTGTCAATGACTACTTCAGCTTCAACTGCAATAATACATGGGGAAACAATAGATACAAACTCAAGGTAAACCGCTCCAAACTCAACTGAAGAAAATACGACTTCAGCAACACCTGCAATCTTCTACCTGACTCCATTGTTACATCTTTAAACCCCTACAGCTTCAATCTCAAACTGTCTCCCATGGACCTCACCCCATTCCTAAGAGGTCTGTAAAGGGGGGTGTGCATAAGCGCACAGCGTGCCTACCATCCCTACCATCCCTGACCTATTATCTCCATTTATTTGCATCCATTTACTCTGTTCATATTTATGTTTACACTTATATCTGTAATCTTTTACATGTCTGACAAACTAAAATAAATACAAAATACATTGAATAGAATAGAAAACAGAATAGAATGGAATATAGAATAGAATAGAATACAGAACAGAATAGAATTCTTTATTGGCCAAGTGTGATTAGACACACAAGGAATTTGTCTTTGGTGCAGATGCTCTTAGTATACATAAAAAGACAAGATACATGCATTTTGCTTCTCATCCAAGAAGCTTCTTCAATTCTTCTTGGACGTTTTCAAGAAAACTACCCAAGAAAGTACAGTTGCCTTTTGGAAAAGCACCTTTGGGATTGTGTGGACTTCAACTCCCAGAACCCCCCAGGCAGCCATGACTGACTAGGGGATTCTGGGAGTCGAAGTCCACACATCTCACAGCAGCTGAGGTTGGGGGGGGGGCGCTGGGCTTGGAGTGACCCTCCCCCTTCCCATTCCCTGCCCCCCCGCCCAAAGACCCACCGGGCTGCCTGGAGCGCTCGGAGGATCTCTGCGGAGAAGTGGTCGGTGCCAAAGAAGAGGACTCGCCAGGGGGGCTTCTCGCGCCTCGGAGCCTCTCCCGCGGGGGTCGTGTGGCCCCTCCCGCAGCCCCGGCCCCACCCGCCCCGCCAGGCTCGCAGGAACCGCGCGCTCATCGCCGCCCCGGCTCCCGCTTCCGCAGTCCCCCTGGACGTCGCGTCCTGATGACGTAAGACGTTTGAGCGACCATTCCTTGAACGTAGCCCAAGCGAGCTCGCCGCGAGGGCTTCTGGGATTGCTCGAGCCCGGGGATTTGCCGCGTAGCCATAGCAACCAGGGAGTCGCCGTATCCATGGCGACCTCTAGGCACCTTTGCTAGGGAGGTTGCGCGTCAAAGCAGCCACGTTTAGACAACTCGCTTGAACTAGTGACTGAAGCCCCCCCCCCCCCCCGGTCTTTTCTGGATTCGCACAAAGATTATGCACCAGTTGCTATGTTCACCCCATCAATACAATGAGCCACAAAGAATAAACTAACCAGAGTTAACACGGAATTGGTTTAGCCTTGCAGATAGAAGACCTGCCATTGTTTAGAAAGCAGGATGGTCGAAATCTAGCTGGAATGTTAATGCCTCTTTGCAACATGTTAATGTTAATGCTTCTGTCCAACTGCTGCATTGCACTGCAGGCAGATGTTCAGCAGGAAAATTTTAGAACTGAGCATACAATGCTTGCTGGGAGGAGGCATGATAAAACGCTGTCCTAAAAGCTTAATAACCTGCAGGAATGTATATGGAGATTCCCAGTCCTCCAGGGCATAGTTTTAGTTTTTTTTAGTTTTTTTTAGTTTTATTTGTCATTTATAGGCCGCCCTTTTCCCTGAGGGGACTCAGGGCGGCTTACAATTCGTGGGAAGGAGTGCAAGACAAAACATAAAATATGTGAATAAAATAAAACAGTAAAACACAACATTCATTCAACATTCGGGTGGGGCGGATTAGGATCTTATCCCCAGGCCTGACGGGATAGCCAGATCTTAAGGGCTATGCGGAAGGTCTGGACGGTGGTGAGGGTACGAATCTCCACGGGGAGATCGTTCCAAAGGGTCGGAGCTGCTACTGAGAAGGCTCTCCTCCGCGTAGTCGCCAGTCGGCACTGACTGGCGGATGGAATTTGGAGGAGGCCTAATCTGTGCGATCTGATGGGTCGAAGGGAGGTAATTGGCAGAAGGCGGTCTCTCAAGTACTCAGATCCACTACCATGGAGGGCTTTATGGATGGTAAGTAGCACCTTGAAGCGCACCCGGAGATCAACAGGTAGCCAGCGCAGCTCGCGGAGGATAGGTGTTATGTGGGCGAACCACGGTGCGCCCACAATCACTCGCGCGGCCGCATTCTGGACTAGCTGAAGTCGCCGGATGCTCTTCAAGGGCAACCCCATGTAGAGCCCATTGCAGTATTCCAGCCTAGAGATCACAAGGGCTCGAGTGACTGTTGTGAGGGCCTCCCGATCCAGGTAGGGCCGCAACTGGCGCGCCAGGCGAACCTGGGCAAATGCCCCCCTGGTCACAGCTGACAAATGATAGTTGTTCCAAAGTTGCTTTTTTTTCAAGAGGCAACTGGACTTTCTTGTTTTTATTTGAAGACGTGAAGGCATTTAAATGGTAGATTGGTTTCAAACCTGTTTTTAAGTTTCATGCAGATGAGGAATTGAGAACCAGAGTAATAACTGCACACATTATGATTTTATTATCTCTGCTTTTTAAAAATATTATTTTTAAAAACAAAACGATCATACTGCAGGTCTTTGGGAACTACCGTATATACTCGAGTATAGGCCGACCCGAATATAAGCCGAGGCACCTAATTTTACCACAAAAAACTGGAAAAGTTATTGACTCGAGTATAAGCCTAGGGTGGGAAATGCAGCAGCTACCGGTAAATTTCAAAAATAAAAATAGATACCAATAATGTTTTTGAATATTTATTTCAAAGAAAAACAGTAAACTAGCGGTGTATTCAATGAAATACTTCACTCACCTCATGATGCTGACGTCCCGCTGTGATGATGATGTCCCGTGCAGCCGCGGGAGCGATGTCCCGCCTCCTATGACACACGGCACAGTGATTCCTATCATTGGATCACTGTACCAGAGGAGGTGGGGACATCGCTATGTGGCTGCTTGCCATAACAAGGAGGAGGTGGGACATCGTTGCAGAGCAGCAGGAGGGGAGGAAGGGGAATCGTAAGACAGCCCTGCATTACATTAGAACGTGAGGAGGGGGGATGGTGCGGTGCGCGCTGCGCGGCAAACTGACACAGAGGGAGGGGAAACTCACAGGGGCGCTGGGCCATTCACGAGTGTCACCCAGCGGCATGGCCCCGCCCCTTTTTCTCCTCCATTTCGGGCAAATTTTCACTGACTCGAGTATAAGCCGAGGCGGCTTTTTCAGCCCAAAAGTGGGCTGAAAAACTAGGCTTATACTCGAGTATATACAGTATATGTAATCTTAAGCATTAAAAAAAGCCTGTACTGCATTTTGAAATTGTTTTAAATTACTTGGCAACCTATGAGTACATTATACAAATGTAGTTCAAAACTGTTGCTTATCTCCATTATAGAATGCCAATGTCTCTTGGGTTATAAACTAATAAAAGGAACAAATGAATTCATGTAGATTTCTTTTTTTTTTTAAAAAAAAGATAGTGTCAGAAGACCTGACCCAAAGTGCAATCCTAGACATATCTGCTGAGCCATAAAGGCTACTGTGTAGGATGCATGTATGATTACAAGCCTGGTTACTCTGTAACCAAGAGCCTAGGTTAAAGACCCTGCAAACAGAACAGTTTCAAGGACTGATAAGCCAAAGTAAATATACTAAATGCAGATTAGGCTTTCTTCTGAGCCATACCAAGGGCAAAAGTGGACAGAAATAAAACCACCAAAGATGTTCTTGGCAAGATTCCTGCTGCTTACTCAAGCGATAACGAAATGCAAGGCAGAATTTGTAGCAGGCTCTGATTGTTGAGCTAAGAAAAATAGGAGAAAGGGATCTAAATGCATATAACCTTCCACCTGTAATCTTGAAGCCGGTAATCTGAACAGAGAATGAAGCTCATCAGGGAAAATAGCAATAAGCGCTTAGACTTATATATCACATTGCTTTTACAGCCCTCTCTAACTGTTTACAGAGTCATCATCTTGCCCCCAACTATTTAGGTCCTTATTTTACTGACCTCAGAAGGATGGAAGGCTGAGTCAACCTTGAGCCCGGTGGGACTTGAACTGACAAACTGCTGGCAATCAGCAGTCAGCAGCCTGCAGTACTGCACTCTAACCACAGCGCCACTATGGCTCTAACTGTGCTGTTGAATATACGTATCTCTATGCGGATGTCACGATTACCATATTGGCAGTTTGAGTCAGAAATAAATGCATTGTTATGGCTCCTCTCCTAACTTAAGAAAGTAAAAACTTTTGAAACGGATTATTTCAAAAGGAACCTTTAATCAAGCAGGATGGAAACCATTAGAAGCAAAGCAGCATCTGAAAACCTTTAGGCCATGCAAATGGGATTAAGCTGACAATGACCCTCCCCTTTGTCCAAATGCAGATTCTGACCAATACACAAGTTTGAAGATGCTTCTTTAACTCTTCTGCCCTGGGAGTCAATAAAACACATGTTCCCATGGCTATCTCTAGTTAGACATCAAAGTTGTATATCCCACATGGCTACCATAAACATCCCTCCAGAGATGTTGGGACCTTCAGTCTCCCGGTGACAGGGAACCAGTTGTAAAGTTGTAAAACTCAGTTGTTTCAGATGTAGCTAATGATTTAACTCAGAGGCTCCCCTCCTCCCAATTGAATGGCAGTATCACTTTTAGGGATCTGACAGGCATTCAACAAAAGAATATAATCTTTGAGGGTGGTTTAAAGGGTTGGAAGGCTCACTCAGCCTTTCATTCTTCCAAGGTCGGTAAAATGAGGACCCAGATTGTTGGGGGCAATCGGCTGACTCTATAAACTGCTTTAGAGAGGGGTGTAAAACACTATGAAGCAGTATATAAGTGCTATTGCTATTTAAACAGTGGCCTAATCCTATCAAGTCATGAAAAGCACAGCAGGGAAATTCTTATGCCAAGCTTTCAGGTTTTTTTAAGGAAGGCCTTGTGGTCAACTCTCAGTCCATTCTGCTTCTCTTCAGATCTTCCCCAATAAACTGATAAGGCCACACTTGGAATACTACATTCAGTTTTAGTCGCCACAATGTAAAAAAGATGTGGGGACTCTAGAAAGAGTGCAGAGACGAGCAACCAGGATGATTAGAGGGCTGGAGACTAAAACATATGAGGAACGGATGCAGAGACTGGGCATGGCTAGTCTAGTGAAAAGAAGGACCTACGGGAGACATGATAGCATTGTTCCAATATCTCAGGGGTTGCCACAAAGAAGAGGGAGTCAAACTATTCTCCAAAACATCTGAAAGCAGAACAAGAAGCAATGGGTGGAAACTAATCAAGGAGAGAAGCAACTTAGAACTGAGGAGAAATTTCCTGACAGAACAATTAATCAGTGGAACAGCTGGCCTCCAGAAGTTGTGAATGCCCCAACACTGAAAGTCTTTAAGAAGATGCTGGATAGCCATTTGTCTCAAATGGCATAGGGTTTCCTGCCTAGGCAGGGGGTTGGACTAGAAGACCTCCAAGGTCCCTTCCAACTCTGCTATTGTATTATTGTATTATTGTATTATTGTATTATTGTATTATTGTATTATTGTATTATTGTATTATTGTATTATTGTATTATTGTATTATTGTATTATTGTATTATTGTATTATTGTATTATTGTATTATTGTATTATTGTATTATTGTATTATTGTATTATTGTATTATTGTATTATTATTGTATTATTGCATTATTGCATTATTGCATTATTGCTTATTGCATTTTATTGTATTTTATTGTATTTTATTGTATTATTGTATTATTGTTGTATTATTGTTGTATTATTGTTGTATTATTATTGTATTATTATTGTATTATTATTGTATTATTATTGTATTATTGTAAACTGAGATTCTCTGCGCCATTCCTGAAAACTGGCATAAAATTGGCCATGCTCCTTGCTCAGAGTCCCGCAACCAATGTCTAAAAAGTTAAGATGGCAGCTGCAATGGTGCCATTTCTGCTAATTCAGCATGTTTTTTGAAGGCTGAAATTCATTTTGTTTGATCTATTGATTGGCATGGGATTGAGGGACACACTCTGAAAACTTCATTGGGGAACCGACAAAGATGACATATGGTCCTTTCATTATGATGTAAAGTACCCCTTATGTGCTTGTGAAGCAAATACAGGTTGTCCTCACTTACGACCACAATTGAGCCCAGTGTTCTTGTTGTTAAGTGAGTTTTGCCCCATTTTACAACTTTTCTTGCCACATTTATTAGGCGAATCACTGCAGTCGTTAAATTAGTTAAATTAGTTATACCATTGTTAAGTGGATCTGGCTCCCCCGTTGACTTTGTTGTCAGAAGGTCGCCAACAGAGATCACGTGACACCCACCCACCCCCGGACACTGCGACTGTCATAAATGTGAGTCAGTTGCCAAATATCCGAATGTAAATCATGGGTCCATGGGAATGCTACAACGGTCATAACTATGAAATACAGTCAAAAGTAACTTTTTTCAGTGCTCTTGTAACTTCAAACAGTCACTAAATGAACTGTTGTAAGGCGAGGACTACCTATACAAACAAACGGACCTTGCACTGTGATGTCACAATGCACACTTCAGGATTTTGGCATCATCCTGGTTAGGTAAGGAATGAAGACCAGCCATAGGTAGATACATGATTGTTGCTTTATTTCTTATTTATTTATTCCTGATTAAATTTCTATCCTGCCTATTTTGCCAAGCCAACTTCTATTTAAATAAAATGATGGAAGTGGTTCTGTTCTTTGGAGATGCTGGAACACTGACCAGGAGTGTTTTCTGGCTTCTGTTACTGCTAGTTTGCTCAGGGATGCACTTTGGGAGGGGAGGGGGGGCTTCAGGGTCACACGCACATGCAGAGAAGCAAAAAAGAAGATGGCGGCGCCTACAGTGACGCCGATAGAACCAGTTCGGGTGCGTGGCCAGCTGAGTTACTACCTATTTGGCCGAACCGGGCCGAACCGGTAGGAACCCACTCTGACTGTGACATGTACAAAAGGAGTTGGGATTGCTAATTCCTCGACTTGTGACCGCTCTTAAAGTCCTCGACTTATGACCGGCCACAAGTCCTCGACTTACCATTGACAGCTGGCGACAGCCTAGCTGCGCCTGATTGGCTAAGACGCAGCTGGCTGAGCGCGGGCTTGCAGAGGCACTCCTATTGGTCTCCCTGCTTGACAGCTCCCGTATAAATAGCTGTCAAGCAGAGCGAGGTGCTAAAATTCTATCTGTATATAGTTGCCTGTTGCTCTTACACAATAAATAGATGTTCGCTTACCTCAGCCGCCTCACGTCTCATCTGTTCCTTCGAACTTCAACAGGGATTGTGTCATGGCACAGGGCTACTTTAATCAAACAGATGAGTTTGACACACAAACGTACCCATGCACCCATGGAAAATACTGGATTGATAGATGGGTGGATGGATAAACAGATAAAAATAAAACAAGAGTGGCAAACTCAAGGCCTGGGGGCCAGATCTGGCCTGCGGGGCCATCATGGAAACAGCGAAGGATGGGCCCGCAGTGCCTCTGCCAGTGAAAATGGTCCTTGGGAGGGCCGCGGGCAGCCCTCCCAAACTCCATTTTCACTGGGAAGGCATTGCAGGAGGCTGTCATAGCCGAAAACGAAGCTCGGAAGCATGTTTTCGCTGGCAGAGCACTCGGGCCACCCAATCAACCCCCCCCCCCCAACATGAGTGATGTCGAGCTAGCCATTCCCACCCCAGGCCCCCAAGGTCAACCACAATCTTGATGCGGCCGTCAATGAAATCGAGTTTTTACCCCCTGAGTTATCAGAAGTAGAGCTAGAAAGATGATAGAAAGAGAGAGCCTGCATCTAAAGAAATGGAGATATTTTTTGCAAAATAAAATCTAGCGTTTTGTCCTGGAGCATCTTAAAAGAGAAGAGGAAATAAGCCTCCCAGGGAGAAGACTACGTCTCCTTTCATTTTGTCACCATGGGGGGAAAAATGTCTTTGGCAATAATTGGCATTCAGGTTAATTTAAGAAAAGCGTTCAGAAGAGGAATGGCTTTTTCTGCCTGTGGCATTTTCTGGACCAAGAAGATAGAATCACGAGTCTTCCTGTTGACAAGCAGCCAAGAGGCTCTGATTGAGGAAAAGTTTCACTCACCTTTGGCAGAAAGTTGCATGGGTGTGACGGGTGTGGAGACTTTCAAAATGCCTTTTCCCTGGGTTACAAGTTCTCTTAGCTGCAAGGGAAGGCAGTGAACGATTGCATCTTATTAGTTACGGCACCTGAAGGGGTGAATGCCATGGTCCTCCCAACTTGCCAGATGTTCTGAATGTGGCAAAGGATCAGGTCTTGCTGCCTTCCGTTTATCTGGGCCAAGCTACGTGTCTTTTGGTAAGTTTTTTTGTTCTTCAAGATTGGACGAGTAGAGCAAAAGGAAGCTAAGAACATTTATGGGGCCAGGAGGACAATGACTGGATTTTAGAAGAGGGGGAGGGGGGAGAGGGAAGTGTAACTTTTGTGCCAGATGTGTGAAAAGTGCTGAGAAGAGCTTTTGGGTTCACTACTCATGCTTGGAATACTTTTGATTTCCTCTCCTCTTACTTGGGTCTGTGACTCTGACACTTTGGTGGAATCTGTCCCCGTTCCAATTCAGATTCATCCCGAGGGCATACATGTCTTTTTGCTTGCACATGCATTGGTGTGCTTCAGTACATGCCCCTTAGAGAAGGAATAGGTACAAGGCATACTAATAAGCCCTTGAGAAGCACTGTTCACCAGCTTCTGATTTTCCAAGGGGAAAATGTATAAATCCCTGCCTTCCACTTTTAATATTTGATCTCCTGCTTCTTGGGGTTTGGGGGTTTCCCCCTTCCTTCCTTCCCTCCTTCCTCCCCCACTTTCTTCTTCTTCTTCTTCTTCTTCTTCTTCTTCTTCTTCTTCTTTCTTCTTCTTCTTCTTCTTCTTCTTCTTCCTCCTCCTCCTCCTCCTCCTCCTCCTCCTCCTCCCTTCTTCCCTCCCTCCCTCCCTTCCTCCCTCTTTCTTTCTTTCTTTCTTTCTTATCTTTCTTTCTTCTTTCTTTCTTTCTTTCTTTCTTTCTTTTCTGGTGTATGTGGGTGTTTCCACTCCATTCAAAAAGTCCATTAAGGAAGGGAAAGACATGGAGAACATAAGTTCTGTCAGGAAGAAGTTCCAGAGCAGGATCAGATACTGTATGGAAAGGAATTTTTTCCCCTCAGAAAATGTAGGGAGGCAGGGCAGATCAAGACAAATAACATTTGGACGCATTCATACAACCAGCCTTGCTTGATTTTTGAGTGTTCAGGTTAGTGCAATATACCGAATCAGAAGTGAGCCAAATGTGTAGTCTGCCTTACATGCTCAGCTAGTGGGGAAAAGAACCCCACCAAAATTAAGAGAATTTATATTGTATACTGCCACAGCATAACATACACTGTCTTTTCAGCTCTTTACCTGACTGCATTGTGTTACATTGGATAGAAACTTAAGGGCTACAGAGGCAAACCAGTGGCACTGGTATTCAGGGAATAAAGTATTCTGAACATCATCCTTGCAGATGACTGTGCTATAAAAATGCAATGAAGTAATGCATGAATTAGAGCTATACTTACAGGAAAAGATGCAAAAGGGAGAGAGAGAGAACATCAAGTACCTCTTTCAGTTCTGGTTTTTGTTCAAGGGTCAAACGTTTAATCATGCAATCTGAACTTTGAGTTGTAAAGAAGGTAAAGGAGAGGAATGTAGCAAGAAAGAAAGTGATTATAGTGGGCCCTGACAGACATGACCTTTGGCTTCATGCCCAAACAGAAAGACTGAGATTGGGGGGTGGGGAGTATGCTTGGAAGCCATCCCAGGCTGAATTCTCACTCAGACCAGTGAGGAGGGAATCAGCCAGTTGCAGAAAGAATTGTTCCTGAAGCAATTGCCAGAAAAAGAACTTCAACCCTCTCCTTCTCCACCCCATTTCTTCACATTTCTCCTCCTCCTCCTCCTCCTCCTCCTCCTCCTCCTCCCCCTCCTCCACTCCCTTCCCCTTCTTCTTTCCCCTTCTCCTTCTCCTTTACAATACAGAGAAATGGTTGGCACATTGCTTGTGCTAAACCATCCTGCAGTTGGTTTGGGTTTGGACTAAATTCAATGTGCTCTCTGACCAGTGCAGTTAATTAACTGGGTGAAAGTTCTACAAGACTTTAAAACTTTATCTCTCTCTCTAGCAACCTAGAACTAAGGGGAAATTTCCTAACAGTGAGAACATTGAACCAGCAGAACAGCTTGCCTTCAGAAGTTGTGGGTGCTCCATAACTGGAGGTTTTTAAGAAGAGACTGGATAGCTACTTGTCTGAAATGATATATAAGATCTCCTGCTTGAACAGCTAGTTGGACTAAAAGATCTCCAAGGTCCCTTCCAACTCTGTCAATCTGAGGGCACAAATTTGCCAGCCAATAAGGGCTGAGCTGCCAGGGATTGCCCAATTCTGCTCTCATACTGTGCATGGAACCCAGTGGTGAAATTCAATTTTTTTTAGTACCTGTTCTATTTTTTACTACCGGTTCTGTGGGCATGGCTTGCTGGGCATGATGTGGTGTGGCTTGGTGGGTGTGGCAGGGGAAGGATACTGCAAAATCTCTATTCCCACCCCACTCTGTGGCCAGCCAGAGGTGGCATTTGCCGGTTCCCCGAACTACTCAAAATTTCTGCTATCGGTTCTCTAAACTATTCAAAATTTCTGCTATCGGTTCTCCGAACTACTCAAAATTTCTGCTATCGGTTCTCTGAACTATTCAAAATTTCTGCTACCGGTTCTCCGAACTACTCAAAATTTCTGCTATCGGTTCTCTGAACTATTCAAAATTTCTGCTACCGGTTCCCCAAACTACTCAAAATTTCTGCTATCGGTTCTCTGAACTATTCAAAATTTCTGCTACCGGTTCTCTGAACTATTCAAAATTTCTGCTACCGGTTCTCCGAACTACTCAAAATTTCTGCTACCAGTTCTCCAAACTATTCAAAATTTCTGCTACCAGTTCTCTCGACTATTCAAAATTTCTGCTACCGGTTCTCTGAACTATTCAAAATTTCCACTACCAGTTCTCCAGAACCTGTCAAAACCTGCTAGATTTCACCCCTGCTGGAACCCCAAAGAAAAGGTCAAGTGGGTCACTGTTTATTGGATTTGCCCGTATGCCATGATAAGCCACTAACAATCAGGGTTGAATTTACATAGCCATGAGTGTCCATGTGAGGTTGACAAAGTTAAGATGGAAGCTCTGGCTGTACAATTGAAACCCCATCTAATTTTTACATGTGACATGCATTGTAAAAAGGGGCAGGGCTTTGTCACCACTGTTTTAATGTATTTTTTGACACTTCTGTGGATGTCCCACTCTCTGAGCCTAGATGAAACTTTTGCTGGTGGATTCTGGCATTGTCCTTTCTGTAATAGAATAAAATTGGCCAAGTGTGATTGGACACACAAGGATTTTGTCTTTGGTGCAGATGCTCTCAGTGTACATAAAAAGACAAGATACATTCATCAAGAATCATAAGGTTACAACACTTAATGATAGTCATAGGGTACAAATAAGCAATCGGGAAACAATCAAATGTAATAACTGGAGTGTTGATATCTGTCAGAAAAGGACAAGCTATGTTTTTTATTTGATGATCATGCCACGAATCTCTCTTCAAAGATTGCTGCATTGTTTATGCCTGCAATATGGACATCCTAAATTACAATTAATAACTGATATTTTTCTTTCTTTCTCTATTTTCAATGCTTTAAGCCATCTAACGGAATGTGGATCACCGCTAATCATATCGTATAAACATCACTGCATTGAATCAATACAATCTAACGTGATTTATAACACTGTAAATCAAAAGGAAAAATAAATAAAAGGTAGCTTTAATTGCAGCCTATTTCAACAGTTATCTCTAAGTTTAAATTTGACTCAGGCGTGGAGGCCTGCAGGCTTTCAACGCAACAGCAGCAGCAGTAGCAGCAACAACAACAATGCAATGAATGCAGCATTGGACTGCAAAACCAAATGGAGCCCCCTCCCCCAATTAAGAGAACAATTAAGAGGATTGCTTATGACATTGTGTAATGCTTGCTATTTGCTTCAGGCTGACCTGTTTGACTCCTCAGAGCAATGCCACTGGGTCTCTTTCATATTGTTTTATTTTATTGTGTATTTTATATGATTTAAACTTATAAAATTATGCTATTAAAATTGTAATTTTTACAAAGGAATCTGTATTTACTGCCTCTGTTGGATCCTCCCCCTCCTCTTCCTTTCCCTTTTCCTCTTCATCGTCATCTCCTCCTCCTCCTCCTCCTCCTCCTCCCCCCTTCTCGTCCTTCACCTCCTTTCCTTCCACCTCTGTTATATCCTGGAGGCAACAGAACAATTTTAATTCCTTATTTTGAGTTTGGATTACCATTGCTGAGATGCTTGCGTAAAAACTGTATGCATTTGTCTGTGTGTGTTTAATTTTTCTCTTTTTGTTGGGGTAATGGCATTATTTGATACCTGGAAAAGGAATAATTAAGTCAAGAACCACTGACCTATAGTAAGGCAGACCGCTCTCAGGACTAAATATTGTGGTTTCCCTTTTCTTAGCTTCCACTGAAGGATCCTCTGAAAGAAGAGTTTCCCCTTGAAGGGTGATTCCAACCATCATGGGGATATTTTGGACAACCTTATGCTTCCTGGTGTATGGTAAGTTCCCTGTTTTGTACCCTAGGAAGTAGACCGGATCAGAAAACCAACCCCACAGGAAGATATTTCTTCATTGATGTAGGCTACCAACATGTATCTTCCAATCTAGTTTGCGTCTTCCATTTCCACTTTGGGGAGCTGGGGAAGAACCAACCTAAGTCTCTTCTCATTCGAAGAGAATAGGAGCCGTGGTGGCACAGTGGTTAGAATGCAGTATTGTAGGCTGACTGTGCTGACTGCCAGCAGTTCGATCCCGAACTGGCTCAAGGTTGTCTCTGCCTTCCATCCTTCCAAGGTGGGTAAAATGAGGACCTTGATTGTTGAGGGCAAGATGCTGACTCTGTAAACCACTTAGAGAGGGCTATAAAAGCACTGTGAAGTGGTATATAAGTCTAAGTGCTCTTGTTCTTGCTATATTTGTAGCTCAGGGGTGAACTGAGGGGCCCTTGGTGCTCTCTGAGCTTGGTGGTTTTCTTGCAGATGTTTCCTTACCCAACTAGGTACCATCATCAGTGCTAGAAGGGAGTGAGGCTTGCTGTCTGTTTACTTATTGGTGGATTGCTGTCAATGTTGTTGGGATTATCTACAATCAATACTGACAGAGCAACCCACTTGCATACAAAAAGAGACCAACCCCCATTCTCTTCAAACATTGATGATATTAGCTAGTCAGGTAAAGGAACATCTGCAGGAAAACAATCAAGCTAAGTATTTTCTCAATACTATCTCCTTTTCCAGGACTTAAGCAATGTTTCTGTCCTTTTTGTTCACCAAATGGTTTCCGAATATTTGCTTCAAGGCCACATCTATGACTCTTTACATAGTAGAAGTATGGAACACTAAATATTCCCTTGCTGAAATACTTTCCAGGGAACTTCAGCAATTGAACATTGTTAAAAAAAATGCAGTCAATCAATAAACCTACCAATAACTAAAGAGAAGTGCATTGAGGCATTGTGATGAAGATGAGATGAGTTCTCTTGGGCAAGTTGTACTGAAGTACAAAGTAGATATGTTTCATTTTGAGCCTGTACAAGGAAATTGTCAAGCGCTGGGAAATAAAAGAGATTCAGGCAAGAGAATAAAGATTTATTGCATGCGTAAGCTCTCTACTAGATTCTGACCAACTCACGGATCAAGGGAAATGAATGGGAGATAAAAAAGGCATTCTAAGTGGGCTGAACTTAGATATCTGGGGCATGTAGGGACTCATGACTTATGACATGTTTGATCTCTCCTCTAAGGTTTCAGCCTGGTCATCTCCCATATAATTACTGCAGTGATTGCACTCTTACTCATCCCTCTGCAGATCTGTTCTGACCGAGGCTTCCAAAGAGCACGAAGCAACTCCTGGTCCCAACCCCTTTTATTAATTTACTGTGAATTCTGCTCATTCACATCCAGCAAAGTCTTCAAAGGGAGGATTTACAGTCATAGACCTTATCTGGCTTGGAGAGCTGCCAGGCCGATATCAGCAAAACTTGGCAAGGAGTCTTGGAGAATCACAAGCCAATTAAGCGAATTAATTGTTTCTCCTGAAACTCCACTCCCCTTTTACTCCTCTTTTATTTCCTCTGGGAGGGGCCATTCATCGTCCACCTGTGGCCTTACTCCCAAGGTCACTCCTGTTCTTTAGCTGTTCCTGTCATCTGGCAACTCTGCGCATGCGCACACTGGGAACAGGCTCCAATTGTTTGTCTGCCTCACTGATGTCTGACTCTGAAGGCAGCTGATCACCGGCATACAGCTGTGGCCCCCTCTCTGCCTTTGACACAGAGCCATCATCAAAGCCTTCCCCAGACTCCAGGACTGGTCCATGTTTCTCCCCAACCTCCTCACTGTCCGAATCTGTTGCTAGCTCTGCTAGCCACTGGCAGGCAACAACAAGATCACAGATGCATTATCAGTGACTGAAGAGCTGCATGTAGACTTTAACCTTGATCAAGGTTCTGATCCATCCATTCCCAGTGTGTGGCTCCTACAGAGTTTCCATTCTGTCAATGTGTCAGAAGCTGATATTCTTTACTCTTCATAAATGGTTGGCTTCCATCTCCTACAGCCCAATGCTCGGTGTTGGCAAGATCCGACATCTCATTACCTCGAGGTTCTCCAACCATGGGGAATGCAACTCATACACCATGTCATAAAATTCTTCAATCCTGCTGTATCTCTAACTCAGCACTTCACACCCAGTGCTTCCTGAAGGACTATAATCACAGAGTTAGTTTGATTAGAGTTAGCCAAGTTTCATCAATCTCCAGCAAGAGAAATACTTGGTACCAAAGTCGAACAAGACCCCCAAGATAATTAACAAAATTAATTATATTAATTGTATAACACCTAAGATAATTATATTAACAAGTAATTAATGTAATATATAACTATTTGAGTGGTAGAAAAACAAATATAGTTCACTCAGGAAATGCACTCACAAGTATTCTTTGGACATACCATATAGACTATAAGGATATAGACTATCAGTCTTCAGATAAGGAAGGGGAAGAAATTTGTATAAAGTACCAGATATCTTCAGTGTTTTATTATAGTGCAGTAAATAAGGCCATTTCAGAATGTTTGGAATATGAAATGGGCTTTGTTTTTTTTCAAGTCTGATAATTGTTAGGAACTTGATTAATGTCATCTTAAGTTGTTCATATTTTCAGTTTTTAATGCAACCAGAGAATCCCACTGTGAGGGAGAGAAGTAGTTTGTAAATTTGATAAATAAAGAAATAAAAAAAAACATTTCGAAGTATGGTTTCGAAAGAAGTATTCTAGCAGCATAACACGAATCCTGATTGTAGAAAACAGCTTCAAAACTGTTCACACGACACATTCCTCCTAGCTGGGGAAAGATTCACAGGACAGCCAACTAACCTTGGTTAGTTTAAATCTTGCTTAGCTTTTGGAGGTTTCATTCTGTTATACCAACCCAGCCAACTTTATGATTTACTGTATTTGCAAATTCAGGGAATTAATTAATTTAAGAAATGAGTGACATGTTTTATAGAAAGGCAGAAGTCCAAAATACATTTCTGTTGTTTTTGTCATTCTCTCAGTGGTCAAAGAGTCAGGGACAAAAATTGTTCTAATGTTAACTACAATTAGACTAAGTGCATATTTCTCTGCCAAGTTTTTTTATCTTTTCTCTTTTAAACTCATGTTTTCCGTTTTTCTTGAAGAGGTCAGCTTGCCCTCTCGTCTTCTAACAAATGGCTTTATCATTTAGTCTGGAATTTATCACATTTCATGGGATGATTAAATAGGAATACCTTCCAAGAGCAAATGGATTCCCGCCCTACCCCCAATTAAGAGAATCATACAGCCTTTACGGAATCCATGCTTGTGTTCTGGGAGGGGAAAAAAAGATGAAAATGTGCAAATTATTGCACTGTTTCTCCTTCATTACAAATGCCAGTTGGGTTCTATTGGTGCAAACAGTGGTGGAATTCAAATAATTTAACAACTGGTTCTCTGCCCTAATGACCAGCTGGGTAGCCGTGGCTCGGTGGTCATGTGACTGGGGGGGGGACAACTCAACATCACTCACGTTGATGGGCGCTTGGCCTTAGCTGTGACAATGCAATAAGGGTTAACCGGAGAGGCAGTTCCTGTAAGCAGGGCAATCAATATTAGGCTAGAAACACCAGAATGTTTCCTTCCTGCCTTCCTTACAGGATTAGCCCTGTAAAGTTTGTGGGGGGGGACAAAATGAGATTTCTTCCAACAATCGGTTCTCCAAACTGTTTAGAAAGGTAACAACTGGTTCTCCTGAATAGGTGCAAACCGGCTGAATCCCACCATAGGGTGCAAACCTTTGTTTTAGACAACAGTGGTTATTAACTCTCACTGTGATAATCACACATTAATAGAGATAGATGACAAACACAATTTGTCTGCAATTTGTTCTGGAGAGGGCAAGGGAGGGCATCCTGCAGTCCCGAAGTCCTTCCTTTGCAAACCTTGGGGTCCTTCCAAACATTCATGGTGCAATTTTTCAACAGAAGGGCGGAGGGAAGCCACGTAAGCAATAGTGTACGTTAAACATTAATGCCATTTTTTAAAAAAACAAGGACAAAAAGAAGCAAAAACTAAAAGCACTGTTGGCTCTTTGAGGTAGGCCAGGCCAGGAAACAGACACCGCAAGGGCTACTGGAACTCTATTTTTATTCTTGCAGATTTATTAGCAGAATCTTGAAAGACTGATAGAGTTTCCTGTCTCCCTCCCTTTTATACCAAGGAGAGTAAAGGCGGGGTGATTCTTGAGTTTCTTTCTCACTTTCTCTTCCTTTCCTGGGTCAAGCTAATGGTTGTATGTATATATACAGTGTGTGTGTGTGTTTGTGTAGTTAGATGATAGATAGATAGATAGATAGATAGATAGATAGATAGATAGATAGATAGAGCCAATAAAAGAGAATATTTGTAACTCAGGGTTGAAATGAGGGGTCCTTGGTGCTCTCTGAGCTTGATTGTTTTCTTGCAGATGTTTCATTATTCAAACTAGGTAACATCAACAGCACTGATGATGTTACCTAGTTTGGGTTATGAAATGTCTACAAGGAAACCAGCAAGCAAGCATGGAGAACACCAAGGACTCCAAGAGAGAGAGGGAGGAAGGGAGGGAGGGAGAGGGAGAGGGAAGGAGGGAGGGAGAAAGAGTGTCATGGCTCCTTCACTTAATAACCAAGAAAGAAACCACTCAATTCCATTTTGCAGAATTAAGAGTACTTTACTGATTATAAGTAATTAGAAGCTAAGCAAAGCTGGATCTGAGCAAAAGCGTGCGAAAGCATTAGATATCAATACATGATCCATTCCCCTCCCCTTGGTAACCCCAGTCCATAGTCCAATCGTATATCTCCACAGCTGTCAGGTGGGAGACATCTTCAAAAATCATCATCAGGTTGGTATGCTGGACAGTTGGCCTTGGCGGGAAACTCCCCTCCTTCCACATGCGCAAACGAATGGTGAGAACAACTCCCAATTAACAGTCCTCCTGCACAGATCATATCCCTCCCCAAATACCATGCCCTCCCTCCCTGTTTCAATGGCAGCTGAAAAGCAAGCAGCAAAACAGAAGCTGACAAAGAGAGAGGGAGGGAGTGGGAGGGAGGAGATGGTAATAGCTGCTGCATACCTTTTTCAAGGCTATCTCCATATTCCTATACAAATATCAGGTGCAAAAGATCACATCCACACATGTGGCGGTCCAATTAAATTGATTTATTGCTACTCATGACTATACACAGGAATATTCTCAACTAATGGTTAACACCAGCTACGAATTAGATAAGGGTCCACAGAATTCAAGAGGGGTTGGGTTTAGTCCATTTGTGGCGATGCAGCAACTCTAAGCTGATGCCTCTTTTGACTCCTCCTCCAGGCTCTGCTCTCCTTCTTCTAGATCACCTACCTTTCTATTCCCTCCCTGTGGCCCCCAGGCTCTGCCCCAAAGCTTCTTAAGTTCTAATTCAAGTAGCCTGTCTATTCAGCGGTCTACAGAACAGCATGATAGAAATGGGAGATTTCTGACACCTTGGCTCAATCTGAGCCACCACCCAAGGCCTTCAGATCGTGTACAAGCACATTCCTTCTCATCTCGAGCTCTAGAACTTCTCTGAAGCCGCTGTTCTCTTCTTTCACCCACAACTAGAGCTTTTCGGGAAGGGCCTCCAGCTCTTTTGTTGCCAAGGTTGCTCCATTTTCACTGAGCTATTAAAAGTTCAGGAATAAATCCTAGATAGATTCACGAGGCTCTTTATCGAAGGAGAGAGTTTTATTAAGACGATAATTCAGAGCTCAAAAGCAGATCGCTCTTTCTTTAGCCTGCCAAGTTTCAACAAGATGATAGGTCTGATTGTTGATACAGCAGGCAATGTTCAATTAAATAAAACCTGTGATGTCTTAAAGAGATTAACTTGTTTGGGACAATCTGCAAAGGTAACAGTTGGGTTCCCTGTCCTACCCTGTCACATTTTAGCCTAGGCTGGCATGTTATCTGTGTTCATAGTAGCACCATCAATACTCACTGTCTCCTCAGGGGCCTGGGTAGAAATTTTAGAAATTAGGTAGTGGAAAAGGGTACAGCTAAGAGGAATACCTAGATTGAGCATCCAAGAAGCAGACACTGACAGAGATAAAGATTTAAGAGAGGAGTTTGGGAGGCAAGTAAAAAAAAAGCATAGCAATTAAGATATTGAAGAGGGCAAGAGATGATGGATAGATGATTTTCTTTTTTCTTTTTGTTTTGATTTGCTTTTTCCATTTCCCTCTCTCTGTTTTTTAAAGCATAGCAATTGAAGCACTGAAGCGGGCAAGAGACAATGAATGATTTCTCTTTTTTGTGTTGTTTTGAATTGCTTTTCCTTTTCTTTCTCTTTTCTTTCTTTTCAGCTGGGTGACATGATTAAAAGTTAGATAGCAAAGAAGAAAAAAGTCTTTTAATGAAGGGTGATTAAAAAGCTAGAATAAGTGACAGAAATAAGAGAAGGGTAAATATTAGTGTATACATTTTTATATAATAAAATGAAAGTAATAACAAGAGAAAATGTGGAATAACTGAACAATGATAGACTGCAACCTAACATAAATGTGTATTATTATAATACATACATAAGTTGATTGAATGTCGTAATTATGATTAACCTTATTAGTTTTATTTGTATTAGAATGTATGACACCCAGGTGCCACATTGGTCATACATTGATTTGATAGATTTATTTTAAAAAAATGAAAAACCTGGGGAAAAATGCTCACTGTCTCCTGATTTCTAACCTAGCATTGAATACAGACCAGGGTGTCCTGGCTATCATGAGCTCCCAGCCCCAGAAGGACTCAGGAGACCTTGACAATCCTTCAGAAGACACCATCTCCCCAGAGATGCTGCAGGAGATGCTATGGCTTTTCCGAAGAGAAGATCGTAAGTGGTTCCAAGGCTTTAACCACATAATTTGTTTGGATTAGGCTGAGTCCTCTTTGTTCAGGTTTTGGGTCTTGTGGGGAGCATGATACTGGTCTTTAAAAAGGCATGTGTTCTGACCTAGGCTTTCCCAAAACACAAAGCCGACTCCTCATCCCAATAAAACCCCTTTTATTTAGATTAAAGTCAATTCCTCTCCAGCAAACAGTCTTTCATGAGATTTCACAACTACAGACCTTTATCAGGCTTGGAGAGCTGCCAGGCTGATATCTTCCAAATGCCACACTGTAGCAGCAATTACTTGGCAAGAAGTCAGGAACAGACCTTCACCTTAAGGAATGGAACTAATTGTCTCCTGCAAACTCCCCTCCCCTTTTGCTCCTCTTTATTCCCTATGGGAAGGGCCATTCACTGTCCACTTGTGGCTTTACTTTCTTGTTCCTTAGCTGTTCCCTTCTCCTGGCAACTCTACACATGCACACACTGGGAACAGGCTCCAGCTGTTCTTCTGCCCCACTGATGAGGAGTATAAAGATTTATTGCATGCATAAGCTCTCTACAAGATTCTGACAACTCAAGGGAAATGAATGGGAGATAAGAAAGGCATTCTAGGTGGGCTGAACTTAGATATCTGGGGCATGTAGGGACTCATGACTTATGACGTGTTTCACCTCTCCTCTAAGGTTTCAGCCTGGTCATCTCCCACAGAATTACTGCAGTGATTGCACTCTTACTCATCCCTCTGCAGATCTGTTCTGACCGAGGCTTCCAAAGAGCATGAAACCAACTCCTGGTCCCAACAAAAACCCCTTTTATTAATTTACTGTGAATTCTGCTCATTCACATCCAGCAAAGTCTTTCAAGGGAGGATTTACAGTCACAGACCTTCTCTGGTGTAGAATGCTGATAGGCCAATATCTGCAAAATCTGGCAAGGAGTCTTGGAGAATCACAAGCCAATTAAGCGAATTAATTGTGTCTCCTGAAACTCCACTCCCCTTTTACTCCTCTTTTATTTCCTCTGGGAGGGGCCATTCATCGTCCACCTGTGGCCTTGTTCCCAAGTAGACCCTGTTCTTTAGCTGTTCCCGTCATCTGGCAACTCTGCGCATGTGCACACTGGGAACAGGCTCCAGCTGTTCTTCTGCCTCACTGATGTCTGACTCTGAAGGCAGCTGATCACCGGCATACAGCTGTGGCCCCCTCTCTGCCTCTGACACAGAGCCCTCTTCAGAGCCTTTCCCAGACTCCAGGACTGGCTTGTGTTCCTTCCCAACCTCTTCACAGTCCAAATCTGCTGCCAGATCTGCTAGCAGAGTACAATAGCATGAAAATGAATAGAAAAGAATATCTGTAGCTCAGGGTTGACATGTGGAGCCCTTGGTGCCTCTGAGCATGGTTCTTTTCTTGCAGAGTTTTCATTCACCATCTAGTAGGTCAATGGCCACCAACCTTTTGGGCATCAGGGAATGGTTCCATGGAGAGAGGTTTTCCCATGGACTGCAGGGAGTGTGGTTTTGCATATTACCTGCATCCCATGGATGGGCTTCGCTTGTTTGTGCGGACCAGTTGCTGGCATGCCCAGTCCACAGACCATGGGTTGGGGACCCCTGATCTAGGTAACCTCATCAGTGCTGTTTAGTGTGGGGTTTGCTCCCAGTTTGCATAGAAGAGCTTACCCTGCTGGTGCTGTGGGTTTCTCAGAATAGTTCCTTGATTCTCCCTGGTACCATGAGGCATGATGGTGCAGTGATTAGAATGCAGTACTGCAGGCTGCTTATACTGACTGCTGGCTGCCAGCAATTCGGCAGTTCGAATCTCACCAGGCTCAAGGTTGACTCAGCCTTCTGTCCTTCCGAGGTGGGTCAAATGAGGACCCAGATGGTTGGGGGCAAGATGCTGATTCTATAAACCATTAAAGAGAGGGCTGTGAAGCACTGTAAAGCGGTATATAAGTCTAAGTGCTATTGCTATTGCTACTTCCTTAATCAAGGAACTACCAAGGAGAAATCCATACCTTCAACCAGGACAGGTCAGGTAAGAGACACCAGAAGAATTGTATTCTATTGTTGTCAGGCAGGGGTGCCAAACTCAAGGCCCATGGGATGTTTTCAACCTCCACGGACTCTTGCAGCACTCCGCCGGCCCAAAAAGGGTGATGCGGAGGCCCTGCAAGCCCCTGCATGACTCACTTTTGGCTGGCAGAGTGCTGCTGGAGGCCAGAGAGGCAGAAAACAGGCTGTGCGGAAGCCTCGCGCGGCCTCTACATGCCCTATTTTTGGCCGGCAGAGTGCTCCTGGAGGCATCTGTCCCATCTCACCCCCACTACCCCACCTGCTGGCCCACGGAGAACTACAGTGCTGATCCGGCCCTTGAAGAAATCCAGTTTGACACCGCAGTTGTAGAGTATAATAACACAACCTTGAAAGTCTAGTAGAGTTTTCCCTCTGCCCCCTCTTACATTAAGCGGAATCAGGGTGGTGTTCTTTTGAATCTTCTTCATGCGCCCCCTCCTTCCGCAGGGCTGAAATGTCATTGGGTGTCTCTTATCTGCTAACAATTAACAATTAACCAGGGAATAAAGAACATGTAAACAGTTGAGCAGAGCTTGCCTCCAGAAGCTGTGGGTGCTCCATCCCTGGAGGTATTTAAGAAGTGATTAGACAGCCATTTGTCAGGAGTGGTGTAGAGTGTGGCAAGGGGTTGCACTAGAAGACCTCCAAGGCCCCTTCTAACCACATTATTCTGTTATTCCTTTACCGACTTTAACTCTGTCTTCTTCTATAAGGAGCAAGTCAAATAGTCAACATGGTGGCTGCAGATGTGTAACTGAAGCTTCACCCCAGAAGGTTGTCCTTGCAGCTGCCATCTTGACTTTTGTGACTCATTCCTTGCCTTCCACAGTTGCCCTAAAAAGGTGAGACAAAACTGAAGATGAGAAGATTATATAAGTCTCCTTGAACATCTGGAATAGAATAGAATAGAATAACAAAGTTGGAAGAGACCTTGGAGGTCTTCTAGTCCATACCCCTGCTTAGGCAGGAAACCCTACACCCCTTCAGACAAATGGTTATCCAACATCTTCTTAAAAACTTCCAGTGTTGGAACATTCACAACTTCTGGAGGCAAGTTGTTCCACTGGTTAATTGTTCTAACTGTCAGGAAATTTCTCCTTAGTTTCTCCTTAGTTTCTTAGGACATTAACCCATCCACATGAATTCCTTATCATTTTCTCTTCAGCATCTGCATGGAATTACTCTATCCTGGGCCTTTCCATTGTCGTTCTGCTCATTGGTGTTGTGCTCCTGGGAGCAAATATTAGGGCCAACAGGTATGAAGAAGTCATATTTCGGAGTGATAATATTGGGCTTTTGCTTGGCATCCAGCGTACCTCTGAATACAGGACTCCATAGTGGCAAGACAAATCCAATTCTGAGTTTGTTTAGTGTATTAAACGCCATCTTAATCAAACCCTTTAGGATGGTGGAACAAACAGAGGCTCAAAACCCACCACAGTTAAACTACATTAACTAAAGTTGCTAGTTCTCTTCATAATTTAGTTAGGTAAGTTAGGTAACTAACCTGGCCAACTGTGCTTATTTTCACTGCAGACGTCTGTGGAGATTTTCAATCATCATCCAGGTCATGGTTGTCTCCAAAGTGTTTTTTTTTTCCCCAAAAGACATCTGGACTGTTTTTTTTCACCTTGAGGAAGACATTTTGCTTCTCAGCCAAGAAGCTTCATTGATTCCGGCAGGATAGTGGGGGTGATGGAAGGATTAGAACCTCTTCCTCAAGGGGAAAACAATAGTTGGAAGAAAACTCCAGTCCGGTTCCAAGCCAGGAGAAAGGCACTGGAAATAAAATGGAGGCTGGTTGGAAAGTTTATCGATGAGAAGAACCAAGAACAGCATGTAGTTCTGGGGCAGCTGACAAAATGGGCTTGGGATAGTTGGCTTTTACACATTTTGGGGGGTTGTTTTGACCTAGGCTTCCCCAAAAAGCACGAAGCAGAGTCCTGGTCCTGACAAAAGCCCTTTTATTAAACGAATATGAATTCCTCTCATTCACATTCATCAAAGGCCTGGCAAAAAGTCTTTCAAAGGAGTATTTATGACTACAGACTTTATCTATCTTGGAAAGCTGCCATGGAAATATTTTCCAAATGAGGTGCTGTGCAAGGAAAAACTTGGACCTGTCCTTCTTAATCCCATCAACTGGAGTTGAAGGTGTTTTATTTGTGAATAGGCTGGCCCAATCTTTCTTAATGGGCACAAATTATCCATCTCTAAAGACTTTGGGCATCTGATGGAGGATGTTGGAGCTGCTTTCTGCCTTTGTTAAGATTTTTTTCCCGATTTGTTCTTTAGGGAGATATAATATTCTGCCTCTTTTAATATTCCCCAAAATATTTCATTCTCGGGAGGGGGAGGGTGGATGGGCTTCCTACACAATCCAGTTTCCTTTTGAAAAAAAAAACCACTTTTGAGATTTCACTGTAGACCTATTCTTCAAACTACATACATACTGTATTTTTCAGAGTATAAGACGCACCGGAATATAAGATGCACCAAGGTTTTGAAGATGCAATTTTTTTTAAAAAAAGTAGGTAGATAGATAGAGGGATAGAGAGGGAGAGAAAGAGAGAGAAATACAGTAGGTAGGGAGGGAGAGGGAGAGAGTAGTTAGGTAGGTAGGTAGATAAAGGGATATATATATAAGTTCAACTTCTTCTGAGCTGGTTTAGTGTAAGGGTTAAGCCACTAGACTAGAAACTGGGAGACTGTGAGTTCCAGTCCTGCCTTGGACACAAAGCTATCTTGGGCCAGTCACTTTCTCTTAACCCTAGAAAGGAAGCAATGGCAAGCCACTTCTGAAATCTTGCAGTGATTAGTTCCCAGGAATGAAAAACTAACTCCAAGGCACACATATACAAAGAGCCAAGCCCCAAAAAATGCTTTTTCAAAAGGCAGCTGGACTTTGTTTTGTACTTTCCCTTGAAGATGTTTCGCTTTTCATCCAAGAAGCTTCCTCAGCTCTGAAGCTTATTGGATGAGAAGTGAAGCATCTTCAAGGGGGAAAAAAATTAAACAAAGCCCAGTTGCTTTTTGAAAAAGCACTTTTGGGACAACCATGGCCTGGATGATTGAGAATCTCCATAGACTAAGGTGACCAGATTTTCAGATTGGTAAAGAGGGACACCTTTGACCGGAGGGGGGGGGCTTGATTAAAAATTTTATACGGAGCAACAAAAATTTTCATACAACGCAAAAATAGTATTGTAATATTTTTTTTATTTCAACATAACTACAATTTACAAATATAAATTGTAACTGTTGCCAAACATCAAAATTTTGATAATGTGACCATGAGGATGCTGTAACGGTCGCTAAGTGTGAAAATGGCCGCTAAGTGTGAAAATGGTCGCTAAGTGTGAAAAATGGTCATTAGTCACTTTTTTCAATGCCATTGTAACTTTGGTCACCATACCACCTTTCTTGCCACAGTTCTTAAGTGAATAACTGCAGCTGGTATTTTGTATTTTGGATAGAATCTTTTTTAAATAGTCTAAGACAATTTAAAAAAAGAATCCACACAGAATAAATTGAAGTAAAACATTTCAAACTATTCCACACAGAATAAATTGAAGTAAAACTATTTTTAAAAATTCTATGCACAATATATTCAAAGTATTGTGCATAGAATTTTTAAAAATGGTTTCACTTCAATTTATTTTGGATAGAATCTTTTTTTAAATAGTCTAAGACAATTAAAAAAAAGAATCCACACAGAATAAAACTATTTTAAAAACTCCTATGCACAATAAATAAAATATTATTTTAAAATACATTAAAAAAATAAAAGAAAAAAACCCAGCTCACTTACCAGCAGGCAGGCACTCCAAGTCAATCCAGAATGATGTAGATGTTAATACAAAGAACTGAGCAAATTAAAATGGTGAAATAGTCCCAGGGAAATATTTTTCAAAGAAAAATGAGGAGCCACCATTTTTTCCCACACGAGCCGACCTCCAACCTCCATGCCCCTCCCCTCCAGGAAATCCAGGAAGGAACAATCGCTACTATTCTAGCCTTAGTATTTCCTGCAGCTCTATGGTACTGGGTCATCTTTCTTATAAAATGAGGTAAAAGGGGCGCGGGGGGGCGTTTTCTTGCTTTAACGTTTTAATATCTTCAATTAAAGTACTGAGACATAGAGAGGGATTAGACAGGATGTCTTTTGTCTTGCCCCGGTTAGGATTTCTTAAGCAAATCCACTGGGCTTTCAACATGAAGCCAGAAAATCGGGACTTTTTTAAAACGCCCCGGGACACGGGACAAATTGTTAGAAATCGTGACTGTCCTGCCAAAATTGGGACGTCTGGTCACCTTACCATAGACACAAAGAGCAAGCCAATATTATATTTGTGGTGTGATTAGGCTTAGGTGAGCCCTGGTTAGTTAGTTAATTATTATTTATTTAATTAGTTAGTTTGTTGAACATGTGCAAGATAACAGGTCTAAGTATAAACATGGACATGAACACAGGAAATGGGTACGAATAAATGGGGACAGTAGGACAGGGACGTTAGGCATGCTGGTGCGCTTATGCAAGCCCCCTTGATGGACCTCTTAGGAATGGTGTGAGGTCCACGGTAGGCAGTTTAAGGTTGAAGCTGTGGGGGTTTTGAGGATGTAACAACCGAGACAGGTAGAACATTCCAGGCATTGACCACTCTGTTGCTGAAGTCGTATTTTCTGCAATCAAATTTGGAGAGGTTGACCTTGAGTTTGTATCCATTGTTTGCCTGTTGTATATTATGGCTAAAGTTGAAGTAGTCATTGACAGGTAGGACATTGTAACAGGCAATTTTGTGTACTACGCTTAGGTCAGACCGAAGGTGGCACAATACCAGGTTGTCCAAGCCCAAAATTTCAAGCCTAGTGGCATAAGGGATTCTATTGTGAGCAGAGGAGTGGAGGACTCTTCTTGTGAAAGACCTTTGGACTTGCTCCATTGTATTAATGTCCAATATACAGTGTGGATTCCAGGCAGACGAGCTGTATTCCAGAATTGGTCTGGGAAAAGTTTTGTATGCTCTAGTTTGCAGTACAATGTTACCAGAAAAGAAGCTTTGCATTAATTAAACTAATTTAAATTAATTAATTTAAGTCAAGTTAATTCCATCTCCGTTCCAAACTTTCCCAAAGCAGGGTTCATGTCTTTGCATGCTTATTTTGAGCGAGTCTTAGGTTCCCCTAACTGCCTGCTAT
Source organism: Thamnophis elegans (assembly GCF_009769535.1). Taxonomy (NCBI): domain Eukaryota; kingdom Metazoa; phylum Chordata; class Lepidosauria; order Squamata; family Natricidae; genus Thamnophis; species Thamnophis elegans. The sequence continues at coordinate 18,571,952 of NC_045556.1, read as the reverse complement.
CATCTCTGGAGGTGAATGCTCGGAAATGGATGGTTGAGGAGACATTGTTTTTTTCTCCATTCCACAGAAACCACAAGGTCCTTTTCCCACACAAAGAAGGCTATGAAGACACCCCGCTGGATGAAGAAGAAGCGAAGCAGGCGTTCGTGTTGCTAAACAAAGAGAATCCGGATCGAGCTGAAGACAATTTGCTTCCCAAAACACCAATCTTGGGAGACGTGATGGTACGCTGGAAGGATGGGAAAACATCACCCCTCTATGCTGATGCAACGAAGCAGAAGCATAGCACCTAATAATATTCATATTTTGGCTTTTTTTGAAACCCGGGAGGATTTCTGGACTATTGACATTTTTTGTACCCGCGGGTCTCAAAGCCAAATTCATTAAGTGGAATCAAAAAGCCAGCAAAAAACAAAACCCTACTGCCTTGAGTTGCAGAAGATCATAATCCATCAAACAATTCATCTACCAGCTGTCTTCACACGATAGGTTGAACTAAGTTGGCCTAGTGCAGTTGGTGGGATTCAAATAATTAACAACCGGTTCTCTGCCCTAATGACCAGCTGGGTAGGCGTGGCTCGGTGGCCATGTGATTGGGTGTGGCCAACTCAACATCACTCATGTCGATGGGCACTTCTCCTTAGCTGTTACAATGTAATAAGGGTTAACTGGAGAGCAGATTCTGAAAGCAGAGCAATAAAGATGAGGCTAGAAATAACACCAGAATGTTTCCTTCCTGCCTTCCTTACAGGATTAGCCTGTAAAGTGGGGAAAAAACAAATGAGATTTCGTCCAACAACCGGTTCTCCAAACTACTTAGGAAGTTAACAACCGGTTTCTCCCGAAGAGGTGTGAACTGGCTGAATCCCACCAGTGGCCTAGTGGCTTCCTTCAACAAACATGCTAAGCCTGGTCAGTTGGTTTCTGTTAGTGTTAATCTTAGAATATAGAATAACAGGGCTGGAAGGGACCTTGGCGGTCTTATAAGCCCTGCCTAGGCAGGAAACCCTACACCACTTGATCAAAACAAAACCTTGATTGGTTCTGTTTTGTGTCCTAGTGTAGAATGCCACCAGAGAGTTCACAAACCTGTGACAAGCCCCCTCAAAACAGCCATAACTTCAGTGGCACAGTTGGGGTTGCCATCTTGACTTCGCCATCTATGAGGAGACCCCCTGATGCAACCTGACTCAATGAGTTGAGTTGTGGGTGAACTCAGAAAAAGGACCAATTGTGGATATTATATGAAGGTCGTTGCTTTGCTATGTTGCACCCGACCTGCCAAAAAAAAATCTGTCAGATTATCTGGAAAGGTGTTAAGGTCTCCTGATTTGATTTTTCACTGATCATTTGTGATCGCATGTTAAAAGAGGGTGGAATTTGATCATTTGATCATCTGGATCTATTTTGGACCTTTTCTGTGGATGCCCTTGGTGGTGGTCTGACCTAGGCTCCCCGAGAAAGCATAAGCCACAACCTTAGTCCCAAAAACCCTCTTTATTTAGATGGCTGTGAATTATAGTCATTCAAGGCCGTAACCAGAGGTGAGTTCCTACTGGTTCGGATTGATTCAGCCAAACCGGTAGTAACTTGGCAGCCTGGGTTGCTAGAACCGGCAGTGACTCAGGCCTGCCATGCTCCCAAACCAGTTCTCTCGGCGGCTCCATAGCCAGCGCCATCTTATTTTGGCTATGTGCAGAAGGATTTTTTTAGTACTGCACATGCGGCACATCCCTGAGCAAACCAGTAGTAGCAGCAGCCAGGACCCACCCCTGCCTGTAATTATTCATAAACACTCTGTGAAGAGTCAGACAGATGTCTGCTCGAGTTGCCGCAGTCTTTCAGGGTAATGTTGAAAAGCACCGGCCTTTCTCTCCCTTGAAACGCTGCCGGAGACCTCACTGCCAATTAGTTTTGCAAGGCCAAAAGGAGCACAGAGGCAAACAGGATTTCTCAGAGCTTGAACCGACTATATGAACTAATTGGCTCACATCCCTTTGCTTCTCTTTTATGTCTTATGGGAGGGGCCAATCATCTCCAAGCCTTACTCCCAAATTGCCCTTTTTTTCTTAATCATTCTTGCCTTCTGGCAGCTCTGCGCATGTGCACACTGGGAACAGGTTCACACTGTTCTTCTGCCTCACTGATGTCTGACTCTGAAGGCAGCTGATAACTGGCATATGGCTCTGGCCCCCTCTCTGCCTCCGACACAGAGCCCTCATCCGAGCCTTCCCAGCCTCCAGGACTGGCCCATGTTCCTCCCCAACCTCCCCACTGTCCGACTCTACTGCCAGTTCCGCAGGCCTCAACAGACACTCTTGGTGGTTCTGTTGTGCCAATATTAGCTGCCTTCTAGGAGGTAATAATTTGAGACAGGTGGGAGCCTCCAAAATTTGAAACAAGGAGAAGGGATGGGGGAAGGCTAGGCTATGATGAGAGCTTTGGATGATATTCGAGCAGCCCTGTGACCTCCAAAGAAACCAGGTCAACGTTTTTGCCATCCGTTCAAGCCAAAGTCCATTAAAAGGCTTTTAAAGGCGGCTACATCTCTAGATCTACCATTATGTGATACAATGCCAATCTTTCTGATGAAAACCAGAGAGATTCCTTTGTCTTTTCTGCGATGCACTTCAGCCTAATCCAGATATTCTCCAGACGCCTCGACGTTCAACCCCTCCGAATTCTTTTTGGAACAATTATCCTGGCTGCTGTAGGCTGTTTCATATGCATCAAAAGCAAAAGGGAAGGAAAGAAAGAGGGATGTTCCATGAGATTGTATCTGTCCCGCGACTGCATTTATATTGGTTGATTGTAATCTCCCTGACTCCTAAAGGTGCTTTTTTGAGAGGCAACTGGGCTTCCTGGTTTTTCTTTGAAGATGTTTTGCTTCTCATCCAAGAAGCTTCTTCAGCTCTTCAGAGAAGCTTCTTCTCCATCATGTCTCCACTGGTTCTTCTCTTCACTAGAAAAATCATGCCCAGCTCAGTGGCGGGTTCCGGGTCCCATCACAACCGGTATGCTGCGACGAGGCCGGGCATGTGCTCAGGTGCTGCACACGGATGCACACCCACATCCACACCCACCCCGTGACTCTCCGGCTGCTCGTGGAGCATCGCGCAGGCACCGTAGGTTGCATGCACATGCACAAACAGCCTGGTTGGGTAAAACACAGCTCAGCAACACGGGCGGGCTGGCGAGCCGGCCTCCAAAGCATCGTACCAGAATGGTGCTTGCGGCTCTCAGCAGGCACCAGTATGCCTGTACCAGGGCATACCGCCCGCAACCCACCACTGGCCCAGTTCCTGCAACCGTTCATCATATGTTTTAGCCTCCAGACCCTAATCCTCCTGGTTGCTCTTCTCTGCACTTTTTCTGAAGAAGCTTCTTGGATGAGAAGCGAGAGGTCTTGGAGAACTATGCAGTCAGATCTCCAAGAATAAAGTCAAACCTAATTCTAGGCTTTTCCATTACAAGAGTCTGTTTCTCGGGCATATCAGAAGGGGGCTTTGGGGTGGTGAGTTAGGCTGTCTTCGATCCGGAGAGTCATCTAATCAGCCAGGCAGCCTTAGTCCCAGAGGTGCTTTTTCAAGAGGTAACTGGACCTTCTTTCCTTGAAGATGCTTCGCTTCCCATCCAAGAAGCTTCTTCAGCTCTGACTGGATGGTGGGGAATAGCAGGATTTATACTCCTTGCAGACAGCTGGTCATTCAAATTGTTTCAGAGAGTCTTTAAGGTCACCTGGAGATTTGACCAGCTGTCTACAAGGAGTATAAATCCTTCCGTTCCCCATCATCCAGCGAGAGCTGAAGAAGCTGAGAAGCAAACATCTTCAAGGAAAAACCAGAAAGTCCAGTTGCCTCTTGAAGAAAGCACCTTTGGGACAACCGTGACCGGGATGACTGAAAATCCCCATAGATATTCCACTACTACTAATTTTAGGGCTGAAGTAGATCGGACAAACAAGTTTTAGGGGTTTTCCCTCCCTCTTCTCTAAGGAGCACTCAAGCTGTTATGTGAGCAACACAGCAACTTCCAAGGAAACCAGAGGAATATTTTTACCACTAGTCCAAGCGAACGTCCATTAAAAAGGCTTTTTCAAGATCTCTAGATCTGCTATCTGTAGGTGGCATAATGCCATTCTTTCCAATGACCCTGACAGGATTGGGACATGAGCAATAGCAATAGCAATAGCAGATTTTTATATACCGCTTCATAGGCTTTCAGCCCTCTCTAAGCGGTTTACAGAGTCAGCATATTGCCCCCAACAACAATCCGGGTCTCATTTTACCCACCTCGGAAGGATGGAAGGCTGAGTCAACCCTGAGCCGGTGAGATTTGAACCGCTGAACTGCTGATCTAGCAGTCAGCTGAAGTGGCCTGCAGTACTGCACTCTACCCACTGCGCCACCTCGGCAGACATTTTAGCTAGGGTTTGTTTAATTAGGAGGGGGCCTGGCTGACATTTACCCCAAAGTAAAGAGGGTACAGTAGGCAGGTTTGGGGTTCGGAGGAAATGTTTTAGATTGGCAGGAAGGAACTGAGCCAGTGGTGGGTTTCAAAAATTGTTGGAACCTACTCTGTGGGTGTGGCCTCCTTTGTGGGAGTGGCTTGCCACCCATGTGACTAGATGGGAGTGGCTTGCGCCCATGTGACCAGATATGAAATTATGAATTAGTACTTAGGTCGGTCCAAGTAGCTATTCAGAAACTCTGGCATTGAAGCATGCAAGTCTTAAAGCTGTCAAGTTACAAGATCCTTGCCAGTGGTGGGTTTCAAAAACATTTGGAACCTCTTCTGTAGGTGTGGCCTGCTTTCCGGGTCCACTGGTGGAACCTCTTCTAACCGGTTTGGTAGATTTGATGAACTGGTTCTACCGAATAGGTGCGAACTGGTAGGAACCCACCTCTGAACTGAGCCTGCTGTGCCCAAGACAGAATTTGAGCAAATTAGTGCTTATGGGTGCTACACTAGTGAACCCAATGCCTAGCCATGGTCTGTGTGATTCAATGCAGGCAGGTTTTTTGTGTTGATTAGGACAAATGATTAGGACATATAGACTGGGTGAAACCAGCTTAACAGCAGGGACTGTGAAAGGGATCTTGGAGACTTAGTGGACAACAAGCTAAATATGAGCCAGCAGTATGTGGTGGCAGCCAAAAAAGCCAACACAATCCTAAATTGCATTAACAGAGGGATTCAATTAAGATCAAGGAAGGTACTGATACCACTCTATAAAGCCTTATTAAGACCACACTTATAATACTGTATCCAGTTTTGGTCAGCACACTATGAAAAAGATGTGGAGACTCTAGAAAGAGTGCAGAGAAGAGCAACCAAGATGATTAAGGGACTGGAGATGGTTGCAGGAACTGGGCTTGGCTAGTCTAGTGAAGAGATCGACCAGGGGGGACATGATAGCAGTCTTCCAATATTTGAGGGGCTGCCACAGAGAGGAGGGGGGTCAACCTATTTTCCAAAGCACCCGAAAGCCAGACAAGGAATAATGGATTGAAATCAAACAAGGGGAGATTCAACCTAGAAATAGGGAGACATTTTCTGACAGTGAGAACAATCAACCCACGGAACAGAAGTTGCCTTCAGAAGTTGTGGGAGCTTCATCACAGTGATTAGAGATTAGATTGCCATTTGTCAGAAATGGTGTAGAGTCTCCTGCTTGGGTAGGTGGGGTGGGGGTGGGGTTTGGACTGGATGGCCTACAAGGTCCCTTCCAACTCTGTTAATCTGATTATCTAATTTGAGTTGATGAGGAGAAATTAGCACGAAGGACAAAGGACTGAACACGTTTCATTGTCTGCCCAGCAACGCTAGAGGGTGCTGTGTATTTGTACAATCTGCATTTTGTCAGTGCAAAAGGGATCATCAAAACCCATGATTGGTTCTCACAGTCATATATTCCCTGGCACATCAATGCGCTTTGCTTAGGCTTGTGGGTCCATTTGTCCATTTTGTGCTTTTCTGCCTCTGTCCTGCCTTTGTTTTATTTTTTACAAACTGTTCCTCCAAACACAGGGGGGAAATAGAAGGGCCGCATGTTATTATTTCTTCCACTGGCTGAACAGTTCTGTGGTTTTTGTTTTTCCAACCATCTTTCTCTTATTGAGGGAAGAGAACTTAGGCGTTCAGAAAGGAATGTTGATGAAATCGTGACGTGGAGTGTGGTTTTTCTTAACCACTAAGGGACATGGAAAACATGGGGTGGGTATGAATGTCCAAATTTTCAAATGTCCAGAATTCCAAAACAAGGCAGGACAAGAAGCAATGGATGGAAACTAATCAAGGAGAGAAGAAACCTAGAACTAAGGATAAATTTCCTGACAGAACGATTAATCAGTGGAACGGCTTGCCACTGGAAGTTGTAGGTGCTCCATTCCTGGAGGTTTTCAAGAAGAGATTGGACAACCATTTGTCTGAGATGGTCTAGGGTCTTCTCCTGCTCTAGCAGGGGGTTGGACTAAGACCCTCCCAATTCTGTTAGTCTATGTTCTGTATGTCTTCTCCTTGTAGAGTCATTTCTTTGGCTGGTCGAAGCCTCTCTGGCTTCCCAAATCTCTATTCAGTCCTAAGAGCAAACTCTTTCCGTGGGATTCCTCCATCGATTGCTCAAGCAGCCCATGGTAGAGTCCTCCACGTGTTTATGACCAAGAAAAAGGGTTATAACCACCTTCCCCACCTGGTGGCTTCACCCATAGTTTGTCCACACTGTCAGTTCATGGCCTTTCCCCAAAATGCTCCTTTGCATTCTTAGACGGACGCTTGGACTGCAGGAAAGGCCAAGAGACGGATATGCGAAATGACTCAATCCTTGCTTGGGGATTCAACCCAACCCTCCAACAGCTGTGTTCTACTTTGGAGTCTACCCTGCGGCATCCCTGCTTAGAATATCTTAAAGCCCTTCAGCAACGTCAACGCTGGGGCCTTCCTCTTGCTTTGAGCTCTTGAGGATTTGACCGTGACCAGCTTGGCCCGGGCAACTGAAGGGACCTCTTTGTAGTTGACAGTGGAGAGGGAGTTGAAGGTGGAGGCGATGGTGGCAGTTGGGACCAGGTGGGCCGAGGGCTTCTCCTCGATGATGAACAAGGGCCGGACTGCCAGGGGTCTGTCCATCTCTCGCCTCACTTCCCGTACCGCCTCGTGGAAAATGCGCTGCACGGACTCAAAATCCAGGCACGCCGAGACTTCATGGAAGGAGGAGCCATACTTGGTGGCAAGAGACATCCCTTCGGCTTTGGTGACCTGTCTGGGAGAAGAAACCAGGAGAGAACATCCCACATGAAAAGATACAATACTCTATTGGGTTACAAATAAGAAAAGTATGAATTGGAAAAGATACTAAGGGGGAAGAAAATGGAGGAGGAACATGGAAATATGCCTAACAGTATATATGTCAACTCCTAAAGTTGCCATAGTGAGAGAAGGGGGGGAGCGCATTCCACACATACTTTTGGCTAAAGTTGGATTTCAGATTACTGCAGTAGGCTTGGGGGGGTGCACCTCATTGGGCAATGTGATTTATGATACAGACTGAGGGGAGGGAAGGAACAGGGGTAAAGTTCAGCTACAACTCAAACGAAGCTTAGATCTGACTGTGAAAAGGCCTTGCCTAATGGTGCTCCTAATAAATGTCTAGTTTTGTATCGAAACTTGGCTCGATACTCATGAATCCATTAGGGCATTTTTAAGAAACCTGACAATATAATTACAATTATAACAAGACACTTAAAAAGTATGGGCGTGTGATACTATGTAATAGTATTATGAGCATAGCTGGAAACCTGAATCCAACTCACAAATGAAACTTGTATATAGGTTTAGTTTTAAAAGGAGAAGGTATGCAAAATTAGCAATATGAAAAATCTTTTCTGGAGTACAATTATGAATACTACCAATATTAAATGGAGCTTGCTCAGATGCTGACCAGGCAAATTAGAGAGTGGAAGGGAGAAAAAGAGAGAGAAAGAGGGAGAGAGGAGAGAGAGTAGTAGAAGGAGGAAAAGAGTAGGAGAGAAGGAAGGAGTGGAAAGAGGGGACAGGAGAGGGAGAGAGCAAGGGAAAGTAGAGGAGAGAGATGGCAGAGAGAAGAAAAGAGGTAGGGAGGAGGAGAGAGGGAGAGGAGATAGGTCGAAGATGAAATAGACTATGATATGGTGTATGGAAAGCAGAAGAGCAAGTGATAGTTGTTGTGGCTTGATGGTAAGAGGAACTGATATAATATTGAATATTTAAAGAAAAAATGTTTGTTAAGATGTAATGGTATACTTTGGATTATATGTACTGTATGTTAAGAAGAAGAAAATTTTAAAAGAAAAGAGACAACACAAGAACTGGCCCATGTCCATTAGTTGCCAGATGTGAGTGCTCCATAAAGAGAGCCATTGCCTCCTGACATTGTGGGAACTCCATCACTGGATGTTTTTAAGAAGAGTCCAGATCTGTGATGGGGAACCTATGGCACACGTGCCAGAGGTGGCATGCAGAAGCCTCTCTGGGCATGCACGCCACTTCCAGCTGCCCTTCCGGTTTCCAGCCCACACATGGGCATTGGCCAGCTGCTTCTTTCGGCTTCTGGCACACGCTCCAGTTTCAGCACTCGGTGCCAAAAGGGTTAACCATCACTAGTCTAGACAGTCACTTATGTGAAATGGTATAGGTTCTGCTTGAGCAGGGGACTGGGCTAGAAGACCTCCAAGGTTCCTTCCAGCATTCATCCACTGCTTGGAAGTCGTCAGCCATTTTTCACCACCATTGAAAAATGGCCACAAGTCACTCTTTCTTTCAGATGCAAAACACTAGAAAATTAAGTTATAGTTTAAGCCCGTGATGGCAAACCTATGGCACCTGTGCCACAGGTGACACATGGAGCCATATTTGCTGGCATGCAAGCTGTCATCTGTGTGCCAGCCAGCTGATTTTCGGCCTTCGGGAGGGCCAGGGGAGGCTGTTTTCGCCCTCTCCAGGCTTCAAGAAAGCCTTTGGAGCCTGGGTAGGGCAAAAAACAGGCCAACGGGCCAAATGGAAGTTCAGAAACAAAATTCCGGTTGGCTTGGGCCCGTTTTTCGCCCTCCCCAAGCTCCGGAGGTTTTCCTGAAGCCTTTGGAGGGTGAAAACGGCCTCCTATGGCCCCAGATAGCACACACACAATTTTGGCACGCCTTTAAAAAAGGTTCGCCATCCCTGGTTTAAGCAATGCCCAGCTTATCTTTGGTCGATAGGAAGCCTGGATTTGGGGGGTTGCCTTCCCATGCATAATCCTTGAGCCTGTGCTTCTGTGGCTGGCATGAAATGAAACGGCACGATCCCACTTCAGAATGTTATCTTAGTAGCACAGTTGTTAAGTGAATTGGGCTTCTCCGTGAACTTTGCTGGTCAGAAGGTCATAAAAACAGGATCAAGTGACACAGGACACTGCAACCGTCACAAATATGAACCAGTCGTCAAGCATCCAAATGTGAATCACGTCACCAAAAGGAGGCTGCAACTGTCGTAAGTTTGAAAAATGGACACAACTCCCTTTTTTTCCAGTGCCCTTGTAAGTCTGAACAGCACTAAATGAACTGTTGTAAGTCAAGGACTGTTCGTATAAGTTTAAGTGCTGTTGCTAACCCAAAGGTGCTTGTTTTTAGGAGGCAACTGGACTTGCTTGTTTTTTTTTTTCTTTCAAAGACGTTTTGCTTCCCATCCAAGAAGCTTCTTCAGCTCTGACTGGATGGTGGGGAACAGAAGGATTTACTGTGTATTCCTTGCGAGGTTTATATTCCCGAAGAAGCTTCTTGAATGGGAAGCAAAATGTCTTCAAAAGAAAAAAAGCAAGAAAGTGCAGTTGCCTCCTGGAAAAAAAAGCACTTTTGGGACAACCATGACCTGGAGGGCTGAGAATCTCTACAGACTTTTAGCTATACAATTTGGGATGAAGACTCTTCGAATGGTGTGGGAGGAGGAATGGATTTCCAGAGAAAAATGCAGACTACAGAAACCAGGAGCACCCCTCAGGTGACCCTCAGGACAAGAGAGACCACCTGCTGCCAATCACCTCCACTAGACCGATTAGATCCCACAGATTAGGCTTCCTCCGAATTCCATCCGCCGGCCAGTGTCGACTGGCGACTACCCGGAGGAGAGCCTTCTCTGTGGCTGCTCCGACCCTCTGGAACGAACTCCCTGTGGAGATTCGAACCCTCACCACCCTCCAGGCCTTCCGCAAAGCCCTTAAAACCTGGCTGTTCCGACAGGCCTGGGGCTAAAGAGCTGTTGCCCCTGTCTCGAATGGTATGACTGTGTGTGTTTTAAATTATGCATTGTTATGTTTTGTTTTTTTAATTTTTTGTCTGTATCCCCTTCCCTGATTTGAGTTGTGAGCCGCCCTGAGTCCCCTTCGGGGGGAAAGGGCGGCATAAAATATAATAAACAAACAAACAAACAAACAAACAAACAAAGAAAAAAACCCAAGTGGCCTCAATGACTCTCTAAAAGGATGCAAATGACCAGCTGTCTGCAAGGAATATCAATCCTTCCATTTCCCCACTATCCTGTCAGAGCTGAAGAAGCTTCTTGGATGAGAAGAAAACGTCTTCGAAAGAAAAAAACAAGGAAGTCCAGTGGCCTCTTGAAAAAGCACCTTTGGGACCCCCCTGACCTGAATGACTGGGAATCTCTACAGACCTTTAGCTATACAGTTTGGGATGAAGATCCTTGGAATGGTGTGGGAGTAGGAATGGTGTGGGGGGGGGGGCGAGAATTGCATACTACAGGAACCAGGAGCACCACTCAGGTGACCCTGAGGACACAGATAAACCTCCAAGTGGCCTCAAGGACTCTCTAAAAGGATGCAAATGACCAGCTGTCTGCAAGGAATATCAATCCTTCCATTTCCCCACCCTCCAGTCAGAGCTGAAGAAGCTTCTTGGATGAGAGGAGAAATGTCTTCGAAAGAAAAAAAAACCAAGAAAATCCAGTTGCATCCAGTAAAAGCAACTTTGGGGCAACCTTGACCTGGATGGCTGAGAATCTCTACAGGCTTTGCTATTGCTGACATTTGCTCTTCCCAAGCAAGCAAGCCAATACAGGACTTTTAAAGGAATACATTCCTCTACAGCAGTGTTTTTCAACCTTGGCAACTAGAAGATGTCCGGACTTCAACTCCCAGAATTCCCAGCCAGCATTCGCTGGCTGGGGAATTCTGGGAGTTGAAGTCCGGACATCTTCAAGTTGCCAAGGTTGAAAAACACTGCTCTACAGCTCTGAGCCATGCATTGGTCAGCCAATTTGGGTCTGGTGAGCCCAAGGCACACCGGGATCGCCTTATAGCAGCCTGTGCGTGTGTAGTTACTGGGGTTTAGAGGACACTCCAATCCGGCACGACTTTGAGAGGCTTACGTTCCAATCGAGCGGTAAGAAGATTAAAGCAATGAAACAGAATACGAAAATAAAGAGAGCTGCTATAAGCACGAACCATCACAGAAGATTCCAAAAGAGATTAGATTTACAAGGGTAGCAAGATCCTGGCTTGAATTCCCTATTTCTACCTATTTATTTATTTTTAGTTCATCTGACACACCGAAGTAATAGTCCGGTGTCAAGAAATAACTTAGTCCAATGAAGTAGAGTTGTTGTATTTATTACAGCCACCTCTCTATCTCTTTTTTTCCCCATGCTGGCTGAGAATTATGGGAATTGAAGTCCCCCATAGAGTCTGGAAGGAGCCAGATTGGGGACATCTGTGGTCAAAGACAGTTCCTAGGGGCAGAAATTACTCTTAAGAGATTAGGAGTGGGAGAGCTTCCAAGAGAGGAGAAGGGGTGTATCAATGGCTATGGAAGCTACCTAAACATGACAAAACCTCTGAATTCAATCAATTTATTCCTTTATTAGGAGCGCCAGCAGCCCCCTCACAGCAAGCTAACAAGTCCGTCCATCCAGGAGATGAATAGTTGTCTGCCACATCTATTCATCTCTGCCCCCTGCCTTTTATCCCCAGAGCTAGGGTGGGGCTTCGCTAGCAGTGGTGGCTCTTCCGTCCCAAGGATCAGCCCATAGATTTCCATTACTCTCCTCTCCTCTGCCTTCTGCACATCAGTGTGTCAGGCACTGAAGTAAGCTGTTTCTCATCAGCCACCTCCAGACCTGGGGGCTGTTGACTCTCCGTCTGAGGGCTGATGGCCAGCCCAGGCTCTGCCTCTGTCTCTCTCTGTCTCTTGTCTATCTGTCTGTCTCTCTCTGAGACCTCCATTCCCTCTCCCTCCTCAAAGCTCTCAGGTTGCCTTGATAACAGGGGTGGGTTTCAACCGGTTCGCGGCGGTCCCTGCGAACCGGTTGGTCGGCGAACCCGGAAGTAAGTAACTTCCGGGAACGGCAAAGGGTGCGCCCGCCCACCCGCGGTCCTTACCCGGTTTTGACGGGTTCTGCGCTTCTACGCATGCGCAGGACGCATACAGCGCCTGCGCAATCCTCCAGGAGCAGCTGGAGGATGCCACTGGCCCTGTTCCAACCAAACCAGTTGGAACGGGGTGAGAAACCCACCCCTGCTTGATACTGATACTGACCTCCACTCCTCCTCATCTGATTGGCTGCTGGAGGGGCAGGCAACCACCAGGCCACAAAACGAGTTTGAGCAGGTCACATTGCTCTGACACTTAGGAATACAACTGGTATTGTTTTGATTTGGTTTTGTAGCTCAGTACGATGCAGGACCCCAACCAGGTTTTACTGTGTAAGGTGCGCGATCAAGGAAGGTTAAAATGGCAGCCTGCAACTGCCCACAGCATCGACATTATTTTACAACATATGTAAAAAGCATCAGGGCTTTTATAGGTTAGTTGCAGCCAGAATATGGACTTTATTGACCCTGTGGGTACACTCTGATCACAGCTACTTGCTCAGTCAACAACGCCATGTGAGCTGAGAAAGGGATTGAAGTGGCCAAAACAAAATTGTTTCTTACCAAGAGGTTGAAGAGCAATCCAGGAGGAGAACTCAAAACTGGAACGGACAGCTTTGCTTCCTTTCCTCCCTTGTTTGTTTACTCCTCCTTCTCCTCTCCCCTTGAAATCTGTCTTCTATCCCTTCTGACACAACCCCCGTACCCATTTGGGAAATAGTTTTAGAATCCAGCAATGCATGTCAACTTGGATTCTTGTGCTGAGAAGAAACCTAGAGACAGGAAAGGGTGACCAGCGATAAATTGTCCCCTCTTGATGCTTCTGGGTGATCAGACAAAGCTAGGAAGGCAAGGGATGTGTAGGAAAAGGGCAGACAGAGTTGGGGAGGTGGGGTTAAGCATGTTATAGGCTTAGAGTTGTTACATTCCCATAAATGGTTTAATTCCAACTCCTCTTGAATTCTGTTGACCATTATCGGGTGCCAATTTAATACAGGACTTTAGTTGGCTAGATTCTTGTATTCAGGCTTGAGCGATTAAATGTCTGAATTGCAACTTAACATATGATCTCGAGTCCTTCCTTCTCATTAGGAAGGAAGGACTCCCTGGAGAAGAGCCTAATACTGGGAATGATTGGGGAGCAAAAGAAGAAAGGGACGACAGAGAATGAAGTATCTGGATGAAGTCACTGAAGCAATCGGTGTGAGCTTAAATGGACTCCAGAGGATGGTAGAGGACAGGAAGGCCTGGAAGAATGTTGTCCATGGGGTCGTGATGGGTCGGACATCACTTCGCAACTAACAAGCACAATATGGTCCCGATCATTTGCACCTAACCTTGTTCTAATGAACTCAAGTTCGGTACTAAATTGCCGCCAGATAAGGGTCAAAGGAATTCAAGAGGGATTGGAATTGGACTGTTTGTGGCGATGTAATGATTCAAAGCTGATGATGCTTAACTCCATCCCTCTGCAGCTCTGCCTCCTCTTCTCCTACAGGATGCTCCCTTTCCCCAATGATAGGAATCCATTCATCCCCTCCTTGGGCCGAGCTCTTAATCTTCTTACCTGTACTGTTCCATATCCAGCTTGTTCCCTATCAGGAGAACTGGAGATTCATGGAACGTGTTCTTCAAGTGGAGAGCAATGAGATCCAGGTACCGCTGACATCCTTCAAAGCTCTTCCGGTTGTCAATGCTGTAGACTACTAGAAAGGCATTGGCCCAGTTCAGATACCTCTCACAGCCCACTGGTATGTCCTGACAGAGAAGCATGTGGGAATTGGTTAGAAGGCCCAACATCTCTCTCATCTAACAGCAAACTACACATTCATCTGTTCTGACCGAGGCTTCCCAAGAGCCTGAAGCAAACTCCTTGTCCCGACAAAAACTCCTTTATTAATTGACTGTGAATTCTGCTCATTCACATCTGGCAAAATCTTTCAAGAGAGGATTTATAGTCACAGACCTTATCTGGGGAGAGCTGCCAGGCCGATATCTGCAAAACGTGGCAAGGAATCTCGGGGAGTCACGAACCAATGAAGCAAACTAATTGTCTCCTGCAAACTCCACTCCTCTTTTGCTCCTCTTTTATTTCCTCTGGGAGGGGCCATTCATCGTCCACCTGTGGCCTTACTCCCAAGTCGACCCCTGTTCTTTAGCTGTTCCCTTCGCCTGGCAACTCTGCACATGCATACACTGGGAACAGGCTCCAGCTGTTTGTCTGCCTCACTGATGCCTGACTCTGAAGGCAGCTAATAACTGTCAGATGGCCCTGTCCCCCTCTCTGCCTCCGACACAGAGCCCTCATCAAAGCCTTCCCCAGACTCCAGGACTGGCCCATGTTCCTCCCCAACCTCCTCACTGTCTGAATCTGCTGCCAGTTCCGCTGATGGGCCACAACATCATCTAGGCAGCAAACAAACATATCCATCTTGGCAGGAATGAAGGTAAAATGAAACCAGGGGAGAAATGTAGCAAGGCTGAAGAAGGCCCTATCTCCAGGCATCTTTTGTTCCAAAGCCCCTTTGGATCCAAAGCAGTTGGACGCAGCTCTTGGAACTACATTAAGAAGCCATTGTGAGTTTTGATGAAAGGAGAGAAGACGGTTGCCTCAGGTCACACATAACTTTCCAACTTATCTCAAATCAGTGCATTTTGATCTTCCAATAAGAGGGGAGAATCTCATGTCTTCCTCTGGCTTTTAACCTTTTAAGCTGCAATCCTGCTTTAATTTTCAATGAAAGAAGCTTTCTTTTCAATTTCAAACGAAACACTATTCCGTTGATTTGACTCTGTCCTTTTAAAACTATCCTGAGAAATATTCTAGAACATAGCAGAAGAAACATGAAACTAACAAACTCCAAAGAAGAATGCAGGGCTTATTTTAGGTAAGCTGATCTGGAGAGGGGGGGGGGGGGAAGCAAATAATATAAAAATAAGACAATTAAGTCTTGTTCCTTGCATTGCCAAAGTCACATGAGAAAGAAGACACCATTCAGAGATGGACTTTTGGATCCCATCACTACTTGCAGCTTTTGGCACTTGGTGCCTTTGGGACAAAACCTCATGAAATCTGGCCCCTTTCTACAAAACTGCATATATTTGACCTTATATACATCAAGTTTGCAAAACTCTCAGGCAATTTGCAAAGAAGGTGAGGTAGATACAGATCACTGAATCACAACTACTTGTACGTTTTGTGCTGCCGGATGCTAAATAAATAAATAAATAAGTGTTGTGCTCCATGAAATTTTGAGGACTTAAAGTTGCTCATAACCAAGAAACTCAAGGGGAACAGTTCCAGAGGTGGATTGCTGCTGGTTTGGCTGAACTGGTAGTTGTGGCAGAGGGAGGCTCTGCGCATCCACCTGGACACTTCTGCGCATGTGCAGAAGCATTGCGCATGCGAGGGTGGGTGCGTGCACGAGCGAACCAGTAGCAAAATGGTTACCAACCCACCACTGAACAGTTCCCATATTGTGCTGCTAAGTTGCAAAGGGTTTAACTGATTTTGGCTTAGCCTGTGGCATGAGCTCAGCCATTGTGGTTTAGGCCATCACCCATGGCTTAGCACATGTATGAGCCAGGCTATTCCTGTTGACATTTATGATGACTCCAAATTCAAATTTTGGGAGAAGGGCAGGCCACACGAAGGAAAAAGGCATTGCAGGTAGGTCTCAATCTACGACCACAACTGAATGAGATTGTAATTCATTTTGGCCCCTTTTACGACTTTTCCTGCCACGTTTGTTAATGGAATCCCTGCAGTTGTTCAATTAGTAACATGGTTGTTACTAGCTTCCCCCTTGACTTGGCAAAGGGGATCACTTGACCCTGGGACATTGCAACCGTCGTAAATTTGGGTCCGTTGCCAAGCATCCGAATATAAGCCATGTGACCATGGGGATGCTTTAATGGTCCTAACTGTGAAAAGTCACCATAAGTCACATATTTTCAGTGCTGTTGTCACTTCGAATGGTCACTAAAGTGAACTGTTGTAAGTCGTCCCTGTAATATCGATCCAATATATTCCGACACCTGGGACTTCATGTTTGTTTGAAGTGTTGTATTTCAGCAAGACCTCTATGACATGGGGGGACGGGGACTGTAAATCATCTTTATTTTGATGATGTAGACTTATTATTCATGAGCTTCCTGGTTAATTTTAATGAGTCTCAATCTGGTGTCTTCCAAATGTGCATAAAATCACTAAAGTGGGTGGGACTGTAGCCCAAAATCTCTGGAGACAGAGGGTGAACAAGACCACCTTAAATGAGGTGAACAAGACCACCTTATGAGCCGAGTGGTTAGAGTGCAGTACTGCAGGCTACTTCTGCTGACTGCTGGCTGCCTGCAATTTAGCAGTTCAAATCTCACCAGGCTCAAAGTTGACTCAGCCTTCCATCCTTCCGAGGTGGGTAAAATGAGGACCCAGATTGTTGGGGGCAAGAGGCTGACTCTGTAAACTGCTTCGAGAGGGCTGTAAAGCACTGTGAAGTGGTATATAAGTCTAAGTGCTATTGCTATCTTCCTCCCTTCCCTACCTCCCTTCCTCCCTCCTTCCTTCCTTCCTCCCTTCTTTCCTTCCTTCCCTCTTCTCCTTCTTTCCTTCTTTCCTTCCTTACCTCCTTTCCAGTGGTTAGAAGGCAGTATTTAAAGCTAACTCTGCCAACTGCCAGGGGTTCGATCCTGACCAACCATCCATCCTTCCGAGGTGGGTAAAATGAGGACCCAAATTGTTGGGGGCAAGAGGCTGACTCTTTAAACCGCTTAGAGAGGACTGCAAAAGCACTATGAAGTGGTATATAAGTCTAAGTACTATTGCTAAGTGCTAAAGAAGGAAGTGAGAAAGAGGGAGGAGGGAGGGAGGGAGGAAGGAAGGAAGGAAGGAAGGAAGGAAGGAAGGAAGGAAGGAAGAAGGAAGGATGGACTGTAGTGGCACAGTGGTTAGAATGCAGTATTGCAGGCTAACTCTGCCAACTGCCAGCAGTTTGATCCTGACCAGCTCAAGGTTGACTCAGCCTTCCATCCTCCTGAGGTGAGTAAAATGAGGACCCAGATTGTTGGGGCCAATAGGCTGACTCTGTAAACTGAGAGGGCTGTAAAGCATTGTGAAGTGGTATATAAGTGCTCTTGCTCTTACATTTTATTTTCCCAAAGCAGTAAGGATCTAACCAAAATGAAACACCAGGAGAATTGATTAGATTTGCCTAAACTATGCCCTACTGATAGGAGGGGCTCTTGAATGAGTTTCTTCTCATTTATAGCTGGTAAATGTTACCTACTCCTTCCATTTGTGGTAAGACAGTATTTGGAAACACCGAGATTTCATTGCAAGTTGTTCAACAGTATTTTGTTCTACTGCTATTGTGATCAGCTTCTTAAAAAGTTAAAATCATGGCAAGGGGTACCAAAGTTTGTGAATCTGAGATGTTTCGTTACTCATTCAAGTAACTTTTTTTAAAAAAAAAATTGCTTGAATGATGAAGTTCCTTGGATGAGTAATAAAACATCTCCGATTAACAAATGTGGTTCGCTTGCCCTGCTCTAACCCTTTAAAAGATGCTTTGGGCCTGGATGGTTGAGCATTCATTGACATACCTGATCGGCTGTATCCATCACTTTGAGCAAGATGGGCTGTTGGTCTATGATCTCTTCCGAAGCGTAAGTGTCTTCTGAAAAGCAAAGGTTTTGAACATTGGTAGATCGTTTTGGGAGAAGCCAGTATTTGTGTACTCCTAAACTAAGCTGGGACCTTTAGAGGAGGTGCTGCTTGTGTCTCCTTCCTCATGTAGAGCATTGAGATTGCCACTGGACTCATCATCATCATGTAACGACCCCATAACCACTTGCGGGCCAGAGTCTGGGCAACTGAATGGAGCTAGCAGATCGTTTGAATGGCCAGATGCCTTTCCTGTCACCAGGGTAGAGTTTTGTTCAGCAGATATATTCTCAGTGTGCCCAGAGAGAGAAATATCTGCCCCTACCTAGGATCGAACTCACAGCCTCCTGATTGTGAGGTGAGAATTCCACCTCTAGGCCATCAACCACTCCATATAAAATAAATAATATAAATATAAATAAATAAATATAATATAAAAATTAAATATAATATAAATAATATAATATAAAATAAATAATATAAATAAATAAATATAAATATAATATAATATAATATAAATATAAATATAAATATAAATTAAATAAATATAAATAATAAATATAAAAAATATAAATATAAATATAATATAAATATAATATAATAATATGAATACGAATACACACACACACCACACACACACACCACACACCACATATACAGTACATATAACACATATATACAGTACATATACATAATATTATGTACACAATCATAATCTTTTTAACGATCCCTTATCCTTTGCAGGGTGGAGTCTGGGCAACTGAATAGAGCTAGCAGAGTGTTTGAATGGCCGGATGCCCTTCCTGTTCCCAATACAGAGCTTTGTTTAGCAGATGTATTCTCATTGTGCCCAGCCTCCTGTTTGTAAGGCAAGAGCTCCACCTCTAGGCCACCGCTCCACTCTGCTAGATTGGCACTGGATGAAATGAACAAATTCATACAGATTCAACAATTCTGAAGAAGCCGTCGAGATATCTCTCCAACTACCCAAGCAAATTCCTTGGGAATTTTCTCGGCTCATGTCTGCGCAAAGAAGGCAGACAGCAACAGACATAATCCTGCAACCTATTTTTAAACATTAAAAATAAAAAGGCAATGCTAAACTGACTGTCACATGCTTGTCCGTCATCCGGTCACTTTTGCTCTGATTGTTCAAGGGGGGGGGGGAGGAATTAGATGGCTACTTCTCACTGAATATCGCCTGCTTAAATATTGCCTGCCTACTTTATTTTGTATGCAGTAATTATTTGGATCACTGGGCCTTTTCAATGAAAGCCACCGCTTTTGAAAAGAAATCTCGGTATGCAAAATGAATGGAAAACGTCCTTGCAAAAAAAAAAAAAAAAGGATCCAGAATTCTTCTGTGCCTTCCCTGAAAGCCTCCTCTGTCGTTTTTCAAACTTCTGGATATGACTCAACACAGCTACCTGCCAAGAATTCCAATACAATTATACGCCAGCTTTTTTGTCGCTGATTGATGAAGTTCCTAGCTTCGGTCTGACTCCTTGCTCAATAGCTCTCCGTGGATGCACCGATAAACAGAAAACAAACGGAAATAGATGCCATAGATCAAGACCTTGGTCTAACTCACTGGCAGAGCCCTCCCGGATTTCAAATTGTGGTTTGTCTGGGGATGGAAAGACCGCAGGGTGGGATGATGGTTGGTATTGTTCTAGAACAGGTTTCTCAACCTTGACAACTTTAAGTCCTGTGGACTTCAACTCCCAGAATTCCCCAGCCAGGGGGAAGTTGAAGTCCACAGGACTTAAAGTTGTCAAGGTTGAGAAACACTGTTCTAGAATCTCTTTGGGGACCGAGAAAATGGTCCATCTGAATATCAGGCCATCTGACTCAGTGTTGTTCACCCAAATAGCAGAAGGTTCTCAAGATTTCAGGGTCTTTTAAAGCCTCTTTTGAGAGGCCAGGGGCTAAATGTATAACCTACAGAAAACAAAAAATAATAACTGCATAAACCGCCATTGATTCAGTTTGTCCAATGTGCTGAAATCGGAGCAAAGAAATCATACGATAACTTAGTGCAAGATGTATGAACTCAGCTACTAATTTCTTTTCTTAAACCTAAACATGACTTTCCGAGGGACTCAGCCCACCAGTCCCTTATTTCACAACATTCCAATAAAATTTGACCATAAATTTGAGATCCCATTAAGCAGGACTGGATTTTAAAACAACACTTAGGCTGAGTTCACACCCAGTCTTCCTCCCAAAAGCAAACTCGGGCATCTCGCCCTTAGTGTCTCCTTTAAATTAAGCCTTCAGTTTCAGAATGTTTAGCAGAGAGATGGAGTGATATAAAACACATGGAAGTATAACCTAATGCAGGCATTTTTTTCCAGAGTTTTAGAATTCCAGGCACAGCGTTGTGGTTCCAAGGGCTGGTTTAAGCAGAGAATAAAAATGCCACCGCTGGAATACTCTGGTTTTCCATCCATTAAAAACCCTTAGTAAAACCACAGCTGGAAGATTGCGTCCAGCTTTGATCACCACATTACAACAAAGATGTTGAGACTTTGGAAAATGTGGAGAGAAGAGCAACTACGGCCTGGAGACTAAAACATACGAAGAATGGTTGCAGGGTTTGAGTTTGGCTAGTCTGGAAAAGACTGGAGGTGTCATGATAGTAGTATACCAGTATTTGAGGGGCTGCCACAAAAAAGCATGGCACCACAAAACCGCAAAGCCCTTATCCGCGGAGACATAAGCGCGTCGCTAAAGCGTGACGTCATCACCGTGCATCACCACCGCAACAACAGCGCGGCAACAGAAGGGCGCTTTAAAACGGCAGCGGCAGAAAGCCGATTTCAATTAAGGTAAGAGTTAGGATTAGGTTTAGGGGTTTGTTTTAGGGTTTGTTTTAGGGTTAGGTTTAGGGTTAGGTTAGGGTTAGGTTTAGGGTTAGGTTTAGGGTTAGGTTTAGGGTTAGGTTTAGGGTTAGGGTTAGGTTTAGCGTTACGGTTAGGGTTAGGGTTAGGGTTAGGGTTAGGGTTAGGTTTAGGGTTAGGTTTAGGGTTAGGTTTAGGGTTAGGTTTAGGGTTAGGTTTAGGTTTAGGTTAGGTTTAGGTTTAGGGTACTGAGTGCTTGGGAATGCGCAGATTTGCCTCCGCGATTATGTCATCGCGGTAGGGTCGCGTTTTTCCTTAGTGCTTCGAACGGCGCGAATTAGTCTTCGCGTTATGTCTCCGCGGATAAGGGCTTCGCGGATTTGTGGTGGAACCCAAAAAAGAGAGGAGGGGGTCAATTTATTTTCCAAAGCATCAGAAGGCAAGACAAGAAACAATGGATGGAAACTAATGAGGAAGAGAAGCAACCTGGAAGTAAGGAGAAACTTCCTAACAGTGAGGACAATGAGAGGGGAACAGATGTTGCCTTCCAAAGGTGTAGCTATTTCATCACTGGAGGTTTTTAAGAAGAGACTGGACAATCACCTGTGTAAAATGGTATAGGGTCTCTTGAGCAGGGGGCTGGACTAGAAGACCTCCAAGGTCCCTTCCAGCTCCATTCTGATTGATTGATATCAACTTCCAAAAGTTGTAGATGCTCCATCGCTGGAGTTTTTAAAGAAGAGACTAGACAGTCATTGTCCAAAATGTTATAGGGCCTCCTGCTTGAGCTGGGATTAGAAGCCTCCGAGGTTGCTTCCAGCTCTGCTATTCTGTGGTTAAATTCACACAAGTATGCTTTTAATCAATGGAGCAGGGTTGCCTCCAGAGGTTGTGGGTGAACCCATCACTGGAGGCTTTTAAGAAGAGACTAGACAGCCATCTATCTGAAATGGTATTGAGTCTCCTGCTTGAGCAGGGAGCTGGACTAGAAGACCTCCAAGGTCCCTTCCAGCTCCATTCTGATTGATTGATATCAACTTCCAGAAGTTGTGGGTGCTCCATCACTGGAGGTTTTTAAGAAGAGACTGGCAGCCATTATCCAAAATGATATAGGGTCCCTGTTAGCAGAGGGTTGGACTAGAAGACCTCCATGGTCCCTTCCAGCTCTATTCTGATTGAGAAATCCAGGAAATCCAAATATAGGCTGCAGAGAAGGACAGCCAAGAAATCTTTTAAGGTCATTTTTGTCTTGGCTCCTTGCCATTTCAAGGGGGATTTGTAAGTTGACAAGAGATCTGTCTCACAGCTCGTTAACTTTCTGGAAGTTTTTTTTTTAAGTCCAGAAGCCTCCTTGCCCTCCTAAGCAATCATTGTTTTCCATCTCTATTTTCCTTGGTATGTGCTCAAATTTGGCAGCTTATTTTGAAACAGCCATGAAGCATATTTGCAAGCAGAACTTGGAAGAACTTAAAATACCCTGCAGCATGTTCAGAAAAAACAGAAACTCCTGAAGGGGGCTGACATTTTCCAGGGACCCCAAAAAGGGGATCCATTTTTCTACTTGCTGGGTTGGGTGGTGGTTGTGGTAGCCTCTGTGGATCTGAGCCATTTGTTGCAACCTAAAGCAGGATTGTCCTAGCCGACCGATAATCGACCTGAAAATCTC